>NC_081421.1:87597436-87696234 GCF_949786415.1 Peromyscus eremicus
GTCTAGACAGGAGCGAGAGAAACTCTGAAATTAGAAATAAATATTTTCTCATTTGTACAAAGCCGTGAAGACACTCCACCCCCAAGGAGATGGTTCACTTTGAGGGGCAGGGCTGGTCACAGAGGTGCAGACACCTGAGTGATTAGCATTCTTAAAAAAAAAATCATAAAAATAGCAAATGGGCCTGGGGTGCAGCTCAGTAGACAGAGCACTGGCTTAGCATTCAGGAAGCCTGGGGTTCAATGCCAGCCCCACATAAACCAGGTGTGGTGGTGCTCTCCTGCAAGGTCATCTGGTCATCTTCAGCTGTATAGCAAGTTGTAAACTGGCCTGGGACACACAAGACTCTGTTTCAAAATGAAGAAATAAAGAGATAAAAGCAGCAAATGGAGTCAGGCATAGTGATGCATCTTGTAATCCCAGCTCTTAGGAGCAGCAGAGGCAGAAGCCTTTCAATCCTTCAATACACAGTAGGACCCTACCTACAAACACCAAGTCTAACAGGTGTAACTCGGTCAGCTCACATTCATTCCAGTTAGAGCACGGAACTGGGGCTCACAGCTCCTGGGGTGCTGGTGGAGTTGAGCAGGAAGCATACAAGAGACCTACTGAGGCACATCTCTGAAATTCTTCGATGACTTTCCATTCCATGAGTCACGTCATCATAATTCTGATCACTAAAAGCACATGCCACGCTTCCTCTCCTGAAAAGCTGTGCATTTTAGTGGCTGATGAGATGGCTCCGTGGTTAAGAGCTTCTTGTTCTTCCAAAGGATGTGAGTTCCATTCCTCGCACCCATGTCAGGCGGCTCACAGCCACCTGTAACTCCAGCTTTAGAGGATACAACGTCCTCTTCTGCTCTTCTGGCCCGAGCGTACATGCACACAGACACAAGACCACACACACACACACACACACACACACACACACACACACGAATGAAATAAATCTTTTTTAAAAGTTACACTTTTATCTCCTATATTTTATATCCAAGTTGGATAAGGATCCCACCTGAGCCGCTCAAATGACTTAATTGGACCTGATTTGCCCATTACAACCTGCATGGTTCTAGTTCACAGCAGCAGCAGCAGCAGCACAGGAAGAAAAGCGCACACTCAGGTGAGGCAGAAACTGGCAACCATGTAAAACACTTTGATCTAACAGAAACCAGATGCTTTTCATCACACAGACCACGAACAACCCGAAAAATCTCCATACTGATTTTTACAACCGTGTCCGGTAACTCCCTCTTCCAGATGACGTAATTCCAGCTCATGTAAAGTGATTGAGACACGTCAAATCGAGTCGGGGATGGAAGCTGTCAGCATCACGCACACTTTGTTTACTAGTGCATGCACGTGCATTGTGTGTGTCTGTGGGCACTCGGGCCGTAACACACGTGGAGCTTGGAGAACAACGCTGTACTGGAGTCAGTGGAGAGAACTTCCCACTTTTACATAGGAGCCTGGGGTCCAACCCAGGCTCACCCGGCAAGAACCTTTACCTGCTGAGCCATATAGCCAGCATTCCGTTTGGTTTTTAAAGACAGGTTCTTCCTCAGTAGTCCATACCGGCCTGGAGAATTCATTATGCAGCCCAGGCTTCTTTCTGCTATGGTTTCCTGAGTGCTGGGATTACAGCATAAGTCACCATGCCTGACCTAATCACACTGTCTAAGTGAAATACTGCAGAACTAAAAATACTGGAGAAAGTATAGGACAGTGAATAGATTCCTGAAAGAAAAAAAAAAAGAAGTGTTTCTTGCCATGTCATCATCCCTTACTCAAAGGGAAGAGGCCACAGAAGCACTAGAACAGAAACAATAGATATTGCACATTCTAGAAAGCCAAGGTCCCTGCCAATCATTTTTTCCCATATCACAACACACCACCAGGCCAGGCATTCCTGCTGAATGAGTGGGAGAGTGGACAGTAGAGCTGGAGGAGGTGGGGGCAGGAAGGTCAGCCACACCATGGCTTTGATTCCCCTACAGGAAGCAGATAAGCAAGCAGCTTACTGCCTTCTCCATCCCCTTGTAGATCCCGGCAGCATTTCCCCTTCTTTCCTGTTTCTGGTCCTGATTAAGATCTAATCAGCCTGTCCCAGGACTTGTGGAACACCTGAAACATGTCACTTCTGTTCCACTACACCTAGAGCTGGCTGAGGACAGGCAGACAACATTCCTGGGGTCTGTGTAGACTTCTCTACCCTTAAAATCTCTGCCCCATACTTCTACCCATGTAGAGCTTACACTCGGGGAGCTGCTCTTATCTGACTGAACGCTTTTTATAGGTTTGCTCGTGTGGCCATGGTTTGGGATACTTCTGTACGTGTTTCCAATGCTAATGTACTTCAGCATCCTTACCAGTCTATAAATTGTGTTCTTCTTAAGATTGTTTATAGCCCTTTATAAAGTCGTAAGAGTGGAATCTGAACATCAATGCATTTTTTTTTATTGTGAAACTTTCATTGTACCCCTAGACTCTTCCAACCCACACACAGATTCTCCAGGGATTACGCACAGTGAGGCTAAGCCAATTTCTCATCCTATGGAAGTAAGAGAGCGCCATCGGGTCATGATTATTTAGTATTTTAATGGTTTGTTCCTGGGGCATGAGATAAATACAAAGAGATCACATGCTCTTCTATGGACTATTCTGGGACGTTTGCCACATTCTCTTGAACTCCATGGAATCTTTCCAGAATTCTAAGAGGAGACCCTGTACTGAGCTTGTGCTTAGAAACAGAAGCCAGCCATCTTGGATTTTTAAAACTTTTATTTGTCTTTAGAATATGGTTGGATAATTTTAGGCAGGTATATACATCCAAATAACCAATGCTCCTTAAGGAAAAAGATACAATATAGAGCATTCTTAACAACCTAGAAATCCTTCCTCTTCCCTTTCTTGGGTCCCTGCTCATGCTCTTTTTGATCTCTATACATTGGTTTTCCTTTCCTTCTTAAAAAAAGGTATCTTTTTATTGTCTTTAATTATATGAGTGCATATGAGGGTAAGTCTGGCAGAGGCAGAGAAGTGTTGGATCCCCCTGAAACTGAAATTATAGAGGGTTGTGGACCACCTGACATGGGTACTGAGAACCGAATTCAGATCCTTGGCAAGAATGGTGAGCAGCACCCTTCCCCACGGACTAATCTCTCTAGCCCCAGTCTTGCATTTTTCTGGACTTCACCTCAGGGGCTTACGCAGCAGGAGACTGTTTTTGTTTTGTTTTGTTTTTTTGTTCAGCATAATGGTTTTGAGATTCATACAGATTGTTAAAAGAATTAGTAGTGGGGTTGAAGAGATGGCTCAGAGGTTCAGAGCACTGACTGCTCTTCCAGAGGTTCTGAGTTCAATTCCCAGCAACCACATGATGGCTCACAACCATCTATAATGAGATCCAGTGCCCTCTTCTGGCCTGCAGGCATACATGCAGGCAGAACATTGTATACATATAAATAAATCTTAAAACAAAAAACAGAAAGAATTAGTAGTAACTGAGTAGTATTCTGTGTGGGCTGGGTATCACCAACAAGGAAGGTGCATGCTGGGAGTGTGGGGAAGCTTCAACAGGACACAATCCAGTCATTCCTAAACCCTCAGATCCACAACTCACTTTGGGCTGTTGCTTATGCCTATACACAGAGCTAAGTTTGAGTGTTAATCTTTGAGATCTCAAAGGAATGAAAGAAGAGAACGTGGGGAAAATAGGAACCATGGGAATCCAAAGGCCAGAAGCAAGCACAGGGATCAAGGCTAAGGTGCATTGAGACGGATTTCCCTCAGGGACCAGCCTGGCTCTTGGTTCTAGCTTTCATCAAGGATTGTGAAAAAGACAAGACTGAACTGACTGAACAAATTCTTTTTCTAATACCATCTCACTCTTGTCTTCCCAGCTCTTTTGACTTGCTTTCTTTCCCCTCTTTTGGATTTTGCTTTAGTGTCTTTTTAAAAGCATTTTTCTTTTTTAAAAATTTTGGACATATATTTATTGTACACTGAGCATATTCCCTGACTACCCCTCCCTCCAGAAAAAAAAAAAAACCTTTTTTGAGATAAGATCATTCATAACCTTCCTACTTTAGCTGCTCTGAACATGTACCTCCATGCCCAGGAAAAACTCTCTTGTGTGTGTACATAGACACTCTGAAAGTTTTTACCTGCACCTGTCTTGTTTCCTGGAATGTTCTGAAAGATGAGTCTAGATTCAGTTAGCACAGAATTAAAAGCAAAGGTGTGTGTAGATGGCTCAGCTGAGTCCTTTTCCTTGTATGATGTGAAGCACATCAGAGAGGTACAAAGGAAGCGTGGGGGAAATGATGCAATTTGTTATGATTTCTCATCTTCAGGAACTTACTGTGCTGTGCAGGGTAACCCTCACCTGTCACCCAGTACTCAGGAAGCTGAGGCAGGGGGACTACAGTAAATTCAAGGACAGCCTGGACTGCAGAATGAGACCCTATCTCAAAAGACTCATTTACATACCTGTCTCCCCACCCCTACCCCCCTCACACATACCTACACACACACACACACACACACACACACACACACACACACACGCACACAAAGAGCCCTCCGCCAACCCTACTTACAGTGTTCACAGGGAAAGGATATTTCCAGTCTGTAAAGCTTTCTTTTGTTTTGGGTTCATTATAATTCCTCCTTCAATATGTTTAGAAACTATTCAGGGAAAAATGCAAACAAATCAACTCTAAAAATAAATGAGATCAAATTTAGTTTGATAAAATTAGTTAGGTGCCCTTGGAAAAACACCACAGATGAGAAGAATGGAATGAGTCATCTAAAAAACAAAAAAGAATACAGTTCAGTTGGTAGAGTGTCTGGTACGGTGTCTGAGTCTGTCTAGCACGCAGGAAGTCCTGTGTTCTGCATCTCAGCACTGCATTCACTGGGTGTGGTAGCACTCACCGGTAATCTTGGAACTTGATCAGTCAAGGCAAAGTCATAAGTTCATGCCCGTCTTCAAGTAATTTGAGGCCATCCTGGACTATATTGTACCCTGCCTCAAAAACAAAATTTTAGAGCCAGGCGTGATGGTGCATGCCTCAGATTCAGAATAAGTTTGTTGCCAGCTTGGGCTATACAAGTTCCTGTCTCAAAAAAATAAAATAAATTAGTTAGTTATATAAAAAGAATAACACCATTACATAGAAACTACAATAACTCACTGCAAATACTTACCATATATATTAGAATAGTTTTTAGTTAGAGATTAGTTTTTGAACCAGTGACTTTTTGTTAGTGTTTTCTTAATGGGAATGGGAACTCCCAGCAATCCTCCTGTCTAAGCCTCCTGAGTACTAGGGTTATAGATATGCCCTAGCTGCTGAGCCAGTGACTGTTAAGAAACTCTTTAGCGATTCTGTACATAGAATGCTTTAAAAGGGACCGCTCTAGCACCATGGCCTGCTTTCCCATGAAGCATGGGACTGCGACCACTGAGAGTTACTGGATTCCCCAGTCCTCACTGTGTAGCATTTCCCAGAAGCACCCATCACTCGTCTGAAGTCTTCCTTTCTGAGTAGCAGCTCCAAACAGATGCTTAGAAGTGAGCCATCTCAGTGACAGAGCATGGGGACAAAGGGGTCCAAAGTCTAAAAGAAGCGCTGTCTGGGAAGTACCGAAAAGATGTGTGCTGCAGTGTCCAGAGAAGAAACCAGCACAATTTCAAAAGGACTAAATGATGCTCTTTATAAGCAGACTTTTTACACTGGGGGAAGACGGGGATTCTGGACATTACAGACAACGTGTCAATATTACTCCACAGAGTCGAGTATGTATTGAGCACAGACACATAAATTTAAACCTTGCACTTATATTCTAAATTCCTAATAGTATCACAGTATTTGGTAGCAGCAGTTTTAGTTTTCTAAGATGGAGTCTCATATAGCCCAGTTTGGCCTCTGATTTGTCACTTGGCCAAAGCTGGTCTGGAATTCTTTTTCCTCCTGCCTCAGCCTCTCACTTACTGAAATTGTAAGCATGAACCACCACTTCCTGCTCCAATTCTTACCATTAAAGGGCTTCCAAAACCAAACTCAAGCCCCTGTGTCTGTGTGGCAAGTCTTTACCTCCTACGCCATCTCAACAGCCCTGGATAATGCTCTGTGATGTGAAGAATGTTGAACGTTGAGGATCAAATACTATGCAATGTCATTTTGTAGCTTTCTTGATATTTAGAACTAATTGAATTTTTACACAAAAACCTTAAGTAGTTCCACAGGCCTCTCACGTCTCTTGAACAAGACTACATTTTTTTTTAAAGACATGGTCTCACATATCCTAGGATGGCTCCAAACTCAATATTTAACTGAACACCTTCCTACTTCTCCTTCCTGGGATTGCTGCCACACCCACATGAGGTTTATGTGTTACTGGGGATGGACCCCACAGCCTTTTGTATGCTAGACAAGCTCTCTACCAACAGAGCTACACCCCCAGCTATGTATGCATATATTTTAATATATATATGTATGTATGTGTGTATATACATATATGTATATGTATATATATGTAGTCAATCATGAAGGGATTTTCTCATCTCACTCCTTAGAGTACACTCAATTAAAATCGGATATACATGGTAGAACACAAACCCAGATTCCTTCCTCTCTGCCTTTGCATCTTGACTAGAACTGGGACTTCCACACATCTACAACTGCCCAGCTTTCTCCAAATGAGATTCACTGCCTGGTGGCGCTGGAAGAAAGCACGTCCACAGGATGCTGTGCTCAGAGGTGGGCAAGAATATTGACCTGTCATCAAGGAGCTCCCATCTGTTCTGATATCGTGAGTCATCCTGTGCTTGGAGATAAGACCAAAAGCACAGTTTTATCATCCACCAAAACAAAATGGACACACTTTTCCATTATGCCTGAGCCTGTAACGAAAGCTCGAGGAAGTGAGTGGAACATGAAGTCACCCCTTCCGCCTCGGCAGACAGATGGGTAGAGACATTCTCATTTGTTCCCAGCCCTTTGTCTTCTGAGCACTTTTGGCATTTCCTTCAGGAAGCTGGAGGTTACGACCTAAGGTTTCCTTAGTGAACACATTCTGTTTCCCACAGTTAACCTCACCCAGAAATGACATCTACTCTAGTAGGTGAGGTTTATCTTCATGTCCCAACTGTGTCCTGTCCTGTGCATGTTCAATGACACTAGAGAACACAAATTCTGAAAAGTAACCATAGGCTGGAAAGCCAAACACGCCAACGTACTCCCATTTCATCTGCAGTAAAGATGACAGGAACTCCAAGAGTTGACTGTTGTAATCATTTTGTGTTGTATGCTTTCATTTCCCAGATGCCTTCATTTTAGTAGAAATATTTACATGGCCAGGAATACTGAGAAAATTTTAAAAGGGGTGTGTGTGTGTGTGTGTGTGTGTGTGTGTGTGTGTGGTGGTGGTGGTGGTGGTGAGGTGATCACCCACTTTGTATTCTATTTGTTTTAATTTATACTGCGTAGTCCCATATTGTTCTCATAAGAACCAAGATGGTGTCCTAGAAAGCGGGATGACTTGGAGGTTGGATATGTAGCTCAGCTGGTAGAGTGCTTGCCTAGCATGTGTGAGGACCTGGGTTCAATCCCCAGCCCACCATGAACCTGGGCCCAGCACTGAGGAAGAGGCAGAAGCGGGGGAATTAAAGTTGACATTCATCTTCAGAGTGAGCATGAGGCAAGTCTGGAATCCGCTAGACCTTGACTTAAAAACAGACAAACCAAAAAAGGACAAGGCACTGAGTAACTTAGTATTACCTCCTCTTAACCAGGCTTTCTCCTCACCAGCAGAGTGCTAAAAGACTCAGAAAGTTGTATGCTTTTGTAGTTGTGTTTGAACTGATTATCTAAATCATAATTTAAAATAGATTTAAGAATTCATTGTTGTATTTTAAAGTGGAATTATCACACTTAATTTTGTTTCACCCTGATGCACTTTGAAATCCAAATGGTTACGTTTATTTGCTGTGGTCTTTAGAAGGTTGATGGTTTTTCTCTTATTCTCTACATATCATGCCTTTAATGCTAGTTTATTGAAGTTTCTCTTCCTGAAAAAGCTAGAGTGGTTTCTAAACAAACCACATTTTTTCCATACCCCAGCTTATCAAGGTAAAAGCTTTTAAAGAGTACCACAAATTTGCTCTTAACTCTAATTCCAAAGAGCCACATAATCAACAGATATCTCAGTGAATGATTTTTAAAAAGTTCTCTTCACAAAAGGATCTTTAAAAAAATCAGTTTATTAATGTTTAAAAGTTGATAAAGCTATGTGCAAAATGATCCACAAAAGTCAGGAACCTATTAAATACTATTTTTTAAAAGACATTTCTTGGTTTAATTGCACTGAAAAACCATACTAAAGAAACAGTAATATATTTTTATTCTCTGTAACATTTACACCCCCATCACTAGCTAATGACAGTTGAAATGAAGAATTCCTGATGTTCCCTGTCAGTTAAAGTAATGCTTTTTCGGGTACAAGAGGGTAGCACTTTCCTAAGAACTGCACATTCAATGATGTTAACACAGGTTAGGAAAAAACTCATTAAGATGACCTCAAAGGAACAAATACATTCAAAAATCATAAACTGTATTTTAAACAAGCTATAACCATCCTCCGGTTGTTTGAAATGGATCACACAACAGTCTGAAATAATCAATAAAAGTGCCAGAAACATTGTATTTGTTAGAGAAAGAAATCAATAAATGACTCTTGGTTTACAAAAGTTAACACCACTCATCACTGCATTCTGCTGTTTTCCCCCTGGTTCATCTGAGATCCTGGTTGCTATAATTCAAATAAAGTAGACTTCGTTATTCCCATCACAAACACATGTCCATTGTGGTTGTAATGGGAATAAGGAATGCACACAGACTAAAGGACACATTTAAGATCATGACTGATATAATTCAAATAAAGTAGACTTCGTTATTCCCATTACAAACACATGCCCATCATGGTTGTAATGGGAATAAGGAATGCACACAGACTAAAGGACACATTTAAGACCATGACTGATATAATTCAAATAAAGTGGACTTCGTTATTCCCATTGCAAACACATGCCCATCATGGTTGTAATGGGAATAAGGAATGAGCGAGGACCAAGGAACACACTTTCATCTTAAAGAAGGCCTACCAAATCCTTCACAACTTGACCGAACTTACATGGCAACTTTGGCCTCAGCAAATAGCCTTTCCTATCAACAGCCTGCCATTTTCAGACAATCAAGAAACAGACTCCTGCACAACCCCGTTCTGATGAACAGAAGCCAAACAGTTAGACAGACAGTTAAGATATAAAGTAAAAGACTATGGAGAAGGGGGAGGAAGGGGAGAGAGGGGGAGAAGGGGAGAGAGGGGGAGGGGGGAGAGGGAGAGTGGGACATGCACACCACCCTACCAAGCTACAGGGCACATACTCACTTGGCCTTTACAGTGAAAGATCACAGCTCAAAACTCCAGGGACACTTTCTCATGGGACCTTAGTCTTTGAGAAGGGGTCGGATGAGCCCTTCAGGAGCTTGACAATGCTAGACCTTTGGCTCAGTGCAAAATCAAAGCTCCAGGGTATGGGGGAGGGCAGGAAACCCACTGCAGGCCAGACCTTATCTCCACCCTTTCCAGTGCATTGTTCACAAGAACTACCTACCTACATCATGGCATCACCAGGCTGCACATTCTCCCTTCCCTCCCTCTCTCAGGCTCCCAGTAGTTCCTTCCCGGCAGCAATGGAGAATAAGAGATATTTTTTAAATTCTGGGGTAGTGGGTGACTGAGTCAGAGTGCTTCCCCAGTATCAACAGCTTCTGGTTCTAAGAGGAAGAGTTGACGTTTCCAGAAGACATAATGGTTTCTGGGTTGTCCCCATCGTCTTTCTGGGGGTGGGAGGAGTTGTCTGATTTGCTGCGGCTAAATTCCATGCCTGGGATGATGGGCCGCTTGAATTTGCCAGTGGAGTCTCCGTTGGGGCATTTGCAACAGGATATGATCCGGATGAAGGCCCTGCGCATCTCCTTGTTGGTCAGAGTGTAAATGATGGGGTTGGTACCTGAGTTCAGCACAGCCAGAACCAGGAAGTACTCTGCTTTGTACAGGATGCTGCAGGTCTTCGCCTTGCAGCCCACGTCCAACAACAGGAGGATGAAGAGAGGGGCCCAGCAGGCAATGAAGACACTCAGGACAATGATCACGGTCTTCAGTAAGGCCAGCGACTTCTCGGAACTGCGGCTGGCCTTGGAAATGTTCTTCCGGAAGGTCAGGCGGCGGCTGCGAGTCCTGACCAAGGAGTAGATCCTGCAGTAGAGGATGACGATGGAGAGCAGGAGCAGAGTGAAGACGGTGGTGCAGAAGAGAATATAGTGCTTGTGGTAGAGCGGGAGCACGGTGGAGCAGCTGGACAGCGAGCTGATGCAGTTCCAACCCATGATGGGCAGGCCACCCAGGATAAGCGAGATGACCCAGCAGGCGCTGATCAGCAGAAAAGAGCGCGAACTGTTGCTCCCGTTGTGTAGTTTCATCTTCAGCATGGTGATGTAGCGCTCGATGGCAATGGCAAGGAGGCTGAACACCGAGGCAGACAGCGCCACAAACATACTCCCTTCCCGCAGAAACCACTGCGCGGGGGTGAGCTTGTAGGTGGTGGCCCCAGACAACAACAGGTTAGCTGTGTAAGCCACTCCTGCTAACAGGTCCGAGAGGGCCAGGTTGCCGATGAAATAGTACATGGGCCGATGGAACTTCTTGGTTTTCCAAATAGTTAGCAAGACAAATATATTCTCTAGGATGATGAAGCAGCAGATGAGAATGAAGACCACTGAAGTCAGCTTAATGCCATGGTCCTTCTCCACCCCGATGTTCAGCTTGCCTGTGTAGTTATAATGCCGGACTATGATATCATAGTTGCCATAGTCGGAGACTGAGCTGCGGAGGGCCTTCACCACCGGGACGCTGGTGGACACCATAGCCGCAATGTGTCGCCAGGAGCCTGGGGTGGTACTTCTCCAGACGAACGCTAGAGGGCGAGGTTGAGCGGTCCTTCAGTTACCGCAGGGTCGGGTCAGTGAGCAATCCAACGCTTTTTGTGTAGCTTTGCCTTGGCTGGAGAGGGCCTCCGAAACAGCAGCCTTAAACAAGTTACAAAGAAAAGAGAATCAGGGAAGAGGCCCAGCACACTAGCATAATTCATTCTGGCCAAGGCGCTGCTCCAGTTTCTTGTTGATTTGTTTTAAGGAAACTTGGCCAGAGCATAGGCAGGACTTTTTTTTTTTTTTTTTAACTCAAATTATCATTTCTAGTAACAAAACAAAAATAAACACACTCGAGAGAGATGAATTTAGGAACAGAGTGGGGAAATATTATCCAGAATGAACACTCTGACAAGAGGGTAACCTTCCCTCAGGTCACTGAGTCCACCAAAATGGGAACGGGAAACAGCTCCCTATTCTAGCGTTCAACCCCTCACCATTTCCCCCGGTATTGCCACCTCCAGCTTCCAACCCTGAGATTCCTTTGAGGGGTCACCAGCTCAGCGGCTTGCTCACCACCAGCCCAAGGGCCTCTTCTCACACCAACTGCCAATTCTGAGTGCCGCGCAGACATGCACACCCCTGCCCCCTTCACACACACACACACACACACACACACACACACACTTCTCATAGAGATCAGCCCACCTCCTAATTACCATGCAAGAAAGTAGATTTTCAGGAGGATCATTTGACACCCTAAGTCGTTTTCTGGGCCCTATTAATAACTCCCTAGGAGCAGGTGTGCTAAGGGTTGGGTCAGAGGGCGCAGCGAGGTGTGGGCCTCCAGACCCTGCAGTAAACAGGAAAGCTTGGCGCCTCCGAGAAGCAACTGCCTAGTCCTTCTTCTTCTTCTTCTTCTTCTTCTTCTTCTTCTTCTTCTTCTTCTTCTTCTTCTTCTTCTTCTTCTTTTCTATTTTTTTTTTGCTTTACTCCTCCGCCCCACCCCACCCCCCACACAAGTAAACTTATTAAGGTAAAAGGTATTTATTCATCCAGAAGCCCTCCTATGAGATTGCAGCAAATCGCAGTTTCTACATGAACTGATTGCCTGTTTTGACTTTAGTCAACACAGGCATGCACAGAGAAGTCACACTGCCTTGGGATAACCGAGCATGCCACTTTCTTTTAGCTTCAGGCACATTACTTTCCAGAAACACATACTGCTAAATTCTCAGGGCCCGTTTTAGTTACCGTTATTAATCCCCGCCCTTGCCCCACACCCCCAACATTGCCTCCTCTCCCATTAACTAGTAACCTCTAGAGGAAGGACACACACCACTAATTAAGTACTTTAAACACTACCTAGTAATGGATCAACGTGATAATAATGAAATAAAAACAAAACAAACAAAAACCTAGAACCATTGAAGTCATTTCTATGACAGAAAAGTTCACGAAACCCCGCATTTCCCCACCCTAATCGTACAATCCATTCTCAAGCAGTGGAAGTCACTGCCGTGATGCCTGATAATTTTGTCTATAGGATTTCCAAAAATAAGCTTCGCCCTTTTACTCCGTTCTAATGAATAGCAGCTTCTCCGCGCTCCCCCACCCCTCCATCCCCACCCCCAGTCGTTTCTACAATTTTGGGATTAATCCTTTTCTGAACTTCACTAACTCCGTGCCCCCAAGGAGAAGCCAATCAAGATGGGCTCCATAGTAACCTGGTAATGCACTTTTTTTTTTTTTTTTAAACAAAGTTTTTGTTTGTTTCGTTCGATTTTAAAGCTTAGTTCTTGGGCACCTGGGCGCCCCGCAGCCGGCGCTGGAGCCTGAGAGGCTCGCAACCCCCTACCTCGCTCAAGCCGGACGAAGCTGCGTCCGCGGGGCTCTGGGTCTACACCGCGCGATCCGCATCTTGCTGCTGTCCTCGAATGACGGCGGCGACCAGCTCACTCGCAAAGTTCCCTGCGCTGGGGTCCCCTCCCTCCGCGGCCGTGCACTCCAATGGCCAGCCCTGCCCGCGGCTGCCCGCGCCACTCGGCAAAGCGAAGGCTCTGAGCGCCCCGCCGAGGCTGGGTGGCTCTTCTAGGAAGGGACTGGGAGGGGTTAACGCCTTGAACTCCTCCGCCCTCTGCCAGCGGCAGGGGGCCCCTCCGGGTCCACGCTGCTGCTGCTGCTGAGAAGCAGCCTCTAAGAAAGATCTGGGCCAGAGTGACTCAAATCAAACCAAATGAATAGGAGCCCCTCCGCCCCAACCAGCAGAGAGAGGGGAAAGAAAAAGGGGCGGAGCCTGGCAGCCCCTAAATTCTAACTCACAAATCACGTCTCTCTCGCCTTCTATCCGAGGTCCCCAGCGCTGGAGGGGACTCAGAAACTAGAGATGGGGATCCCTTGAAAAACTTTTCTTCGTAAAATCTTAGAGAGCAGAGGACAGCCTGCGTCTCGTGGAGGACCTTCCTGGTCCCGGATCCCAACAGCCCTGAGGATCCGAGTGGCCCGGTGCCCTAGGGCCACTTCCACGCGGTCAGGGGAAACTCCAGCCTCAGCCGAGAGTGTCGCCGCTGCGCCGCAGGGAGGAGATCCTGGGAAGGGACAGCCAGAGAGGCCCCAGGCCAGCAGCCCGAAGGCACTGAAATGCTTCTGTCCTCCTCCTCCTCCCCCCTCCACTGGGATCCTAGCGAAGCCTCGAAACTTGTGGTCTGGTGGGCAGAAAGTGGCTTTCCCCGGGCGCGCGGTGAAGTGGGCCAGCGCCGGGCTTGGCGATGCGTGGGGGTTCCCCTGGCTCAGCTGAGCGCAAAGCCAGGCGGTGTGCCCCAGATTCTGGGAAGCGCTGGGGCCTTTGAGGAGGTGGGCTGCTGCTAACTCCGACCTCAGAGATTTAAACAGTCCGGCAGCTCAGGAATTTCCACAGGGGAAAGGGTTGTCTGGCTTTTCACAGGCCAGCACCTCCCTCTGCCCGGCTAAAGCTGGGATCCCTTCCCTCCTTTTCTATTTGAGACAACTAAGAGACCCCCAAATCAAAAGAGTCGCACTTCGCCCACATTTTCTCTTAGTAGATAACACTTAAGAGATTGAGGCTGAAGAGGCCTTGGTTAGGTTTGTTTGAGTAGTAGACTCAGGGCCTTTATGTCTTGCCCTACTGTTAAAAAGAGGTTCCACCCAAGTCCCCTGGTCGCCCTGCCTTCCCACCCTAAGCAGATGTGAATGCAAAACTTCCTCCGCCGTGCAGTTTCAATTGACAGACACACCCTGTACCTGAATGACTCAAAAAAGGCTGAATGAATAAACAAGAGACCCCTACCTTCTGTGTTTTTATGAGCTTGCAAAAAAAAAAAAAAATCTGTCTAGGAGCTCTCATCAACAGCCTTGTGCCGTGCATACCCACAAACTACAGAACTTGCAAAACAATATGGAAACCAAAATAACAGCTGTCCAGTCTCCTCCGGAAAAGAATGAGTTTGAGACTTGTTTCATTTGAAAGAGGAGAGGACGGTTCAAGTCTTATCACAGCACAGCAGAGGCAAGGAGTGGGTTTCCCACTGATTTATGCGGTCTTTAAGGGGAAACTGCCCAGCATCAAGCTGTGATGGACACTGTGCAGCAAGGGAGCACCGGGGACCATTCTATCCAAGGTGGAAGTCCTCAGCCTGAGAGACCTGTAGATTGTCCAGTTAGCATGCAGCAGAGCTGGGTCCCCAGATCTAAGGTGTCTTGCCTGCTGGCTCAGACACTGTCAGTCACTTTAAAAATTCCAGTTACTTTTCCTGAACAGAGCAGACTCCCACACTTAGACTTTCCAACTTGGTACTTCTGATTGTATTTGTCTTTAAGTGTGCATAAAACAATTACTAATGTATACAGTGTGCAGGGGGGAGGTGGTGTTTCAATAAGTAACCCATGCTGCCTCCGATCTCAAGTGTGGCCTGTCACACTTAGCTACATATCCCTATCATTAAACTGCATACAAGCGGTCAGGCACAGTGGTGTGTGCCTGTAAAGGCAGGAAGATCAGGAGTTCAAGGTTATCTTCTGCTATATAGTGAGATGAAGGACACCTTGGGAGACTTTGAGACTATCATTCATATCACACACACACACACACACACACACACACACACACACAGGCTTGGCTATATTTCGGTGGTAGGCTGTTTCCTTAGCACGTACAACACCCTAGGTTCTTTTCCCAGTCCTGAGAAAAAGAAAAGACAGGCTATGAGTGGTGAGAAATGCCTTTAATTCCAGCATTCCAGAGGCAAAGGCAAGCAAGATCTTTGTAAGTTTGAAGCCAGCCTGGTCTACATAGCCAGGACTATATACTGAGACTCCGTCTCAAATGAAAAGGAAAAGAAAAGAAGAAAAGAAAGGAAAAGATATACATATTTCACAGTCAGAGTTCTCTGAAGGAACAGAACATCCTATGGTCTGGCTAGTTCAACAATGGCTATCACTTGACAGGCCAAGAATCCAGTACCCACGAGTCCAGGAGGCTGAAAGTCTCAGGGGTCTTAGTCCTGGAGGAGTCCAAGGGATCTGCTGGTCTTCAGAGTCTGCTGAGATGAAACCACCCACAAGCTGAGAAGAATGGGATGTGGAGAAGAATGGGACGCTGAGATGAAGCCATCCACAAGCCAAGAAGAATAGGCAGCCAAATTCCAACACCAGCAATTTCCAGAATTTAAAATCCGGAATCATGAAAGGACACTGATGGAATTCAGGTTTATCTGGTACATGGAATACTCGAACCTAATGTGAGGTCGAGCTGTAGGCCTTGTGTAAATCTTACTTCACAAATGAGTCTGTCAGATACGCTAAGCCTATAGGCCAAAGATGATGCCCCCAACGTGCAGAGAAACCTCAGGTGACTGTCCAGGTAGCTGGCTGTTTCTGTCAACTCACATTTTTTTTGGAAGTTGCTTGTTTGCACTTCCTGTTTTACTAGGTAATATTATTTTCTTCTCAGGTCTCTGAGGGAGTTGAAAATTAGATAGCTGTAGTAACAGTTTTCCTTGTTAAGAAATTCAAAAAAGAAACTCACTAAGGAGGTATAAAATGTAAAAGTTTGAAAGACATCATAGGATAGTTTTCTGTTGATAATACAAGTTAGGATAGAAAGTGAATTAGGTACATTTTGGACTCACCAAAAAAGGATAGATAATGGAAGATTTTCTCTAAATTTGTCAAATACAAATGGACTAGACATTGTTGATGTATTTATTGCTTGTATATATTGTATATATTTATTGTACTTATTGTATATAGTTTTTCTTATATTAGTTATAATTTTTTATTTTTTTATTTTTATTAGACAAAAAGGGGGAAATGTGGTGATATTTTATTTGTATATTAATAAATAAAGTTTGCCTGGAGATCAGAGGAAATAGCAAGCCATTAACACAAAAGTCAGGCAGTGTAGCACATGCCTTTAATCCTAGCATTCTGGAGGCAGAGATCTCTGTGAGTTCAAAGCTACACTGGAAACAGCCAGGCATGGTGACACACGCCTTTAATCCCAGGAAGTGATAACAGGAAGCAGAAAGGTATATAAAGTATAAGGACCGGGAACTAAAGCCTTTTTAAGCTTTTAGGCTTTTAGCAGCAGTTCAGCTGAGATCCATTCAGACGAGGGCACAGAGGCTTCCAGTTTGAGGAAACAAGATCACCTGAGGAATTGGCAAGGTGAGGTTAGCTGTGGTTTGTGCTGTTTCTCTGATCTTGCAGCGTTCACCCCAATACCTGGCTCCTCCGTTTTTTATTAATAAGACCTTTAAGATTTGTGATACAAGACTCCATTGAAATCCTGAAGAAGTAGGTTCTAAAAGTAGTGAAGGAATGCCTCCACAGCTGGAGAGATGAACTTGTCAGCTAGAGTGAGGGCAAGCAGGTAAAAAGCGAAAGCTTCCTTCTTCCATGTCCTTCTGCGTGGGCTGCCACCGGAAGGTGTGGCCCCAATTTGGGATGAGACTTCCCACCTCAAATGATCCTGTGAAGAAAATCCCTCACAGGCATGCCCAGCTGCTTGGGATTTAGTTGATTCTTGATGTCAAGCTGACAACCAAGATTAATTATCACACAAATATAGTTATAGATCTATGTAACTATAAATACTGGAATCTGAAGTAGCCAATGATGGCCTCAAAATCCAATCACATCAACCAAAGACAACCTCAATTTCCGATCCTCCTGCTTTCACTTCCCAAGTGTTGGTATTACAGGCATGCACCACCACATCTGGCTTTATGTTGAAACAGTACTGGTGATTGAACCCGGGGCTTTATGCACGCTAGGCAAATATTCTACCAACGTAGCTACCTCCTAATGAATGTTATCTGAAACTTCTCAGGGCCCTTCTTATAGACCTAAAGAAAAGCTGTGCTTTCAGTAATTATTTACCAGATTCTTTATGTTTTACACACACACACACACACATACACACACACACACAAGCAATCCCTTTCATTCTTACAGCTTAGTCACTCCAAGTTAGTTACCATTATCCTAATTTTACAAACAAGGAAAATATATATTTATATTTATATATTTATAGCCCCAGCTATATTAAGCATGTTAGTTAATGTGAGATATGGCCGTAGACAGACTGACTGTAGTAGAATCATAACCACCACACCAAACCACTGAGATAAACCTCAAGCATATGGAAGAACTGCTCGGGAGAAATCTCTGTCGTACATACCATGGCTGAGGACAACATGCAGGCCTGGCCCAGTGTTGGAAAGTACATAGCTATGTTATAGATATATAGATATAATAGATGGCGATTGGGTAATGGTCACCTCCCTCATACACCTCTGGGATGTAAACTGTATAGAACGGATGGGCAAATGAGAAAGTCCAACAAGCTGTTCCCAGCCACAGCTTTCTGGTGAATTCCAGGACTCTAGTCATATACCCTTCAAGACCCATAATACTGAAGATAGCACTAAGAACTATGCCCTCCAGCTAATTCCTGGCTGGCAGTCTAGCCCTTTTTCTGCCTGGAATCCACGCCCTATGTCCCACCTTACTATTCCATACTAAGGCTGCATATCTGCTGTGTCCTGTGCCCGTTAAGGTGACTCCTCTTCGGGTTTCTGATTTTAAAGCAGCTTCCCTATCCTTCAGGGTTTCCCCTTTAGAGTTGTCAGATAAAATAGCACTCGATCTTTGAGCTCTACAGTACAGATAAATAACTGAATACCTGTTTATCTGGGAATCAGATGTGATGGAGCAACCTCTATCTTTCCTAAATCTGACTGCCCTCTTGTCTATTTACGCCAGTTGATTTTCAGCTCACCCCACCTCTCAAGCCCCACGGAAGAGCAACAGCTTCCTTACTCATTTATCGATAGAAAAATAGCCAGCTTCTCATTGGGGGTAGGGGTTGTATGACCACCTCACTTTCCTCATTCCTCCCATTCCAGCTCAGCAACTGTGGTGCCTCCAGCATGTCCTTTCCACCTGCTCGAGAAGAGTTTCAGTCTTTAAAGACAAACACTTTCTCATATCAATCACCACGCTGCCTCCCCCAAGCATTCTAAGACTTGGCTCCATTGTTCCCACTCTCTTGTAAACAGTTTTACTTTTTTTTTCCCCAAAGATTTATTTTTGGTTTTATTTATGTGTATGTGTGGGTTCCCACGGAGGCCAGAACAGAGCATCAGATAATCTTGGAGCTAGAGTTATAGGGTGTCATGAGCCACCCCACGTGGGTGCTGGGAACAGAACTTGGGTCCTCTGGAAGAGCAGTAAGTGCTCTTAACTGCTGAGCCAGCTCTCCAGACCCTCGTGTGCATCTTGGCTTCTGATACTGTTAGTTTTTCTGTCCTTGTCTCTCTGTCTCTGTCTCTCTCTATCTCTATCTCTCTATCTCTATGTGTGTGTCTTTCTTTTGTTCTTTTATTTCCTTTTGAGACAGAATTTTATGTTAGCCTCAACTCCAGAGCCGCCTGCCTCCTTCCTGAGTGCTGTGGTGGTAGGAATGTGCCACCATGTCTGAATTGGCTTCTGATGACTTTTAACTGTCAAGTTATATCAATGTGTTTCCTTTATGAAAACCTCAATGTCCCCTGCTCATTTGAGGTTCCACTAGGTTCCACTTGCTTGCCAACAGCCCAAACTACATAGATAAGTATTGTGGAGCCTTGCAAACAGATGAGTTGGGTTCAGCCTCAGTATTGTCAGTTTGAGCTCTACGACTTTGGACAGTTTCCTCGAGCTTCCTGTGTCTTCCTTTGAACGTGGCAATAGCAGTGTGAGAGATTGAACTCACGGCTTCTCGGGTGTCAGAGGAGGCTCTGTCAGTGAGCTGTAGCCCAGCCCCTCTGTTAACTTCCTGGCGGCTGTTTCTTCATCTGTAGAAAGGGAGGGTAAAATTTCTTCTCTTTAAGTCATTTGAAGATTAAGGGTTTCCTGTGGCAGCCCCACTCACAGAGAGAACTCTTCACCTCTCACCACCTCCAGCTCCAAATCCAAGAGCACTGCTTTCTTTCATAATCTCACTTTCCAACTTGTCATTCATTTTCTTTCTGATTTTTAAACGAAGTCATTTTATTACATTTCTTGTATGCACGTGTGTGTGTGTGTGTGTGTGTGTGTGTGTGTGTGTGTGTGATACTCATGCCATGGCATTCATGTGGGTGTCAGAGGAGAACCTGAGGGAGTCAGTTGTCTCCTTCCAACAATGTCCTGGGGATCAAACTCACAGGACAGACTTAGTGGGAAGTACTTTTACTCATTGAGTCTTGTCTCCGGCCTTGACAAAATCATTTTTTGATCAAGTCAATATATGCACATCATTTAGAAAAATCAAAGAATACTTATCTCGTAGAGTGTCACTTCTTGGTGCTCTCTGGTCCTCAGTTCCCAATGTCCCATAGGTGGAGTCCTGTTGATGATTTTAATGGCTATTGGAAAATCCCTTAATTCTATGTTTATATGTCTATACTTCATTATTAATCTTTAATGTTATCTATAGATTTTCAGCCATGCTGGAGTTTTTTAAAAATTTTTTTATGCTAAAATGTTGATTAACTTACTCTTAAAGATGATGTTTGTGCTTTAAATGTTCCAAATCCTATGTGTCTGATATATGTATATACATAAAAACATGTTGTATCTGTACGGGTGTTGCGCTGGATAATGTTATGTCAACTTGACATATCTAAAGCCATTTTGAAAGAGGGAGCCTCAACTAAGAGAACAATCCCACTTGACTGGACTGCAGGCAAGCCTGTGGAGCATTTTCTTGGCTGGTTACTGATGTGTGAGAGCCAGCTCACTGTGGGTGCTGCCATCCATACACTGGTGATCCCGGGTGCTCTAAGAAAAAAGGCTGAGAAAACCACAAGGAGCAAGCCAGTAAGCAGCACCCCTCCATGGCCTCTACATCAGTTCCTGCCCTGTTTGAGTTCCTGCCCCACAATAAGTACCTCCGTGATGGGCTGAGGTGTGGAACTGTAAGCAGATGTGGAACTGTAAGCAGAAATGAACACTTTTCTCTCCCAATCGCTTTCTGGTAATGATATTTTATCATAGCAATAGGAACACTCACTATGACAGGTGCTTTGCCTGCATATGTGTCTGTTCACCACGTGCATGCCTGGTCTGAAGAGGCCAAGAGAGGGCACCTGATTCCCTAGAACTGGAGATACAGACAATTGTGAGCTGCCATGTGGGTGCTGGGAATCAAACCTGAGTCCTCTAGAAGAGCAACAAGTGCTCTTAACTACTGAGCTATCTCTCCAGCCCCAAATAATTTTGTTTATTTGTATGTTTTAAACAGGAGCTCATTTTAGAGCTCAGGTGGTCCTGTAACTCACTATGTAGACCAGGCTGGCCTCGATCTCACAGAAATCTACTCACCTCTGCCTCCTGAGTACTGAGCCAGGCATATGATGTATTTTAAATTTTAAATGTACACTTTGCTAATATTTTGGCATATTATAGGTTATATAATATATAATATATAATATAGGTTACATATGTATGTATATATGTTACATATTTTATGTATATATGTATATATGTTATGTATATGTGTGTATAGGTGTATTTAAACATGTAAGTAATTTCCCCTGAGAATTGAAGGCTTTACTCTTTGTCTTTTAATTTCTAGTTTAAAGCTTCCTGAATGCAAACTGGGACATATCCACCTTGCTTCTGCCCATGGGTGGTTTTGAGATCTTCTCTTCTCAGTGTTCCAGAATAACAAAACTTTTCCTCAGCCCTTTGCAGTTCTGAACATTATCTGAAATCATTCCTTTGCTATTTTGATCTTCTCTTTATTCGGCTCATTTCTAGAACACTCATTATTCAGGTTGTGGATCATCTGTGTTGACATTCTGATCTTCTGCCCCTCCGTCACAAATGCTTGTCTTACACGCATGTGCAAGACACATACTTTTTGATTTTTGTGGAAAAGAAATCGTTATACAGCCCTAGCTGGCCTGATATTTATTTTTTAGCCCATGCCTACAACAATCCTCCGCCTTGGACTACCAATTGCTGTGAACATGGATGGTGTGCCTCTGTGTCTAATTTCCATGTAAACTTCACATATATGCTTTTTTCTTTAAAAAAACACATTTGTTTATTTATTTATTTATTGTGGGTGTGTCTGTGCACAAGTTGGGGGTGCCTACATGTGTCACAGTGAGAACATGTGGAATTCAGATGATAAATTGGGGACGTTGACTGTCTTCTTCCATCATGTGGGTCCCAGGTGGTTAAAGCTTGGCAGAGAGTGCCTTAACCCACCGAGCCATCTCCCTGACCCTGTATCTTCTTTTCTGTTTTGCTCCATCTCCTGGATACTTACCACCAATTAATACACACCCAGAGTATTCAGTCAAGTACTTGAGAAAACGTACCGAATTCACGCAGACACCTCTCCGCAGTCCTTGTCATCTGCATTCCTGCCTGGCTGTCATCTGGGGTCCTCGTCACCTCTCTCCTCATTGGAGTTTCATGTCCTTGCTCTATTTACCATCTTGCTTGTGTTTCACTACTGGTGGGACATCCTAGAAGCTTTCTAGTTAAGGGAATATGGAAAAATTAATTCCTTGAGAAATCACTTGTGTACAAGTGACTTTAGCCAGTGTCACACTTTATTTCTCAGCTGAGAATTCCAGGAGAAAGTGATTTTCCTTCAGGATCTGGAAGGTATTACTCCCTTGACTGTGGACCTCCAGAATGAATGATAAGAACCGTGACATTCTGATTCCCAACCTTTGTGTGGAAGCTGGGATTGTGTGATTCCCTTTCTCCCTGCATTCCTTTCCTGCATATAAATGTTATACTTGCTCATCAGAGCTGGACTCTGTGGGGCCTTGTGAAGGCTCTTCTTGGTTGTCAACTTGACTATTGTGGTGATATTGTGTCCCCCAATATATTGTGCACCCTAATAAGCTTATCTGGGGTCAGCCACTAGATAGACATAGAGGCCAGAAAATGGTGGCGCACACACCTTTCATCCCAGCACTTGAGATCTCATGTCTTGCTTGGGAAAGACACATGCCTTTAATCCCAGGAAGTGATGGCTGGGTGGAGAAAGGTATATAAGGCGTGAGGAACAGGAACTCTTAGAGCCTTTTTAAGCTTTTAGCTTTTAGCAGCAGTTCAGCTGAGATCCATTAGGATGAGCATTCAGAGGCTTTCAGTTTGAGGAAACAAGATCAGCTGAGAAGTTGGCAAGGTGAGGTTGGATGTGGCTTGTTCTGTTTCTCTGATCTTTCAGCATTCATCCCAATACCTGGCTCCTCTGGGTTTTTCTATTAATAAGACCTTTTAAGATTCATGTTACAGACTATATCTGGAATGAACTAAAATCCAGAAGTGGAGGGCACACCTGTGAGTGATTTTTCTGCTTGGTTTGAAGTGAGTGAATCTCCTTGTAGTCTAGACTATTGAGGTTAGAAGACACATACATCTGTGATCAGGATCTTGAGGTGGGAAGACACACCTTTAATCCGGGCCATACCTTCTGCTGGAAGCCTATATAAGGACATGGAAGAAGGAAGATATTTTTTGGCTTTGCCTCCTTGTCCTCACCTTGCTAGCACATCCATTCCTTCACTGGCATTGGAGCCTACTTCTTTGGGATTCCAGCATATATAGATAACCAGCTAAGACATCCAGTCTTGTAGGACTGAGAAACTACTAGACTCTTGGACTTTCTGATCACAGCTAACCATTGTTGCATTAGTTGGACTGCAGCCTATAAGTCATTTCATTGAATTCCCTTTATAGACAGAGAAAGACTCATTCCATAAGTTCTGTGATGTTAGAGAGCCCTGACTTTACAGGCCTCTACTTGAACTTGGACCTTTTTAACCAGCATGAGGTAGAAATGATGCTGATCACTTCCAGAATAGGTCATGAAAAATAACCTGTCTCTTTCTTTTCTCTGCCCCCTTTCTCTCACTTCATTAGAGCTGATATCATGATTTTGTTAGTCTATTCTTGATAATGTAACAAAATACTTTAGACTGAGTAATTTATAAGTAACACAAATGGATACAAGTTCTACACACTGGGATGTCCAAGAACAAGAGAGAGACAAATTTAGCTAGGCATGATAATTCACACTTTAACCCCAGCACACTGGAGGCAGGATCAGAAGGATCTCTGTGAGTTTAAGGCCAACCTGGTCTATGTAGTGAGTTCTAGGCCAACTGTCTTAGTTAGGGTTTCTATTGCTGTGAAGAGACACCATGACCAGGGCAACTCTTACAAAGGAAAAAACATTTCATTGGAGTGGCTTACATTTTCAGAGGTTTAGTTCATTATCATCACGGTGGGACATGGCAGCCTGCAGTCAGACATGGTCCTGTTAGCCGAAAGATGTAGTAGAACTCTCAGCTACTATTCCAGCACCAAATCTGCCTGCACACCGCTGTGTGGCACCATGACGATAACGGACTGAACCTCTGAACTATAAGCAAGCCACCCCAACTAAATGTTTTCATTTATAGGCGTTGCCTTGGTCATGGGGTCTCTTTACAGCAGTAGAGCCCTATGAAAGAAAACCTCTAATATTAAAGCTTCTCTTGTAGCTTTTAATATCCTTTTTTAATGGGTTTTAAATGTTTTGACTGTAATATGTCATAGGAATTCCCCTTCCAGCCCTGTTTATTTGGCATTCTATAGACCTCTTGTACCTGAGTGGGCATGTCTTTCCCTAGACTTGGAAATCTTTCTTTCATGATTTTATTGAAAACACTCTCTGTGCCTTTGTTATGGCATTCTTTTTTTACTTCAAGGCTCACAATTTGAAGGTTAGACCTTTTCACAGTGTTCCCAAACTCTCTAGTGCTCCATTCATGTGTTTTGGAAGGTTTGTTACTGATCTGTTCTGAGTAACCCAATTCTTTTACCTTGTCTTCCAGTCCCAGTTCTGTTTTCTACACAATCCAGTCTGCTGAGGAGACTTTCCACTGAGCTTTTTAGTCGGTTTATTGAGCTTCTCAATTCCAGCCTTTTCCAGTGTCGCTCTTCTTCAGCACTTCTCTCTCTGCTGATGTGGAATTTCATTCTGCTCTTTGTTTTCATTCACTTGGAGTACACTCCTGTCTTCCGAGAGTCGGTTGAACATAGTTACAATCATTCTCTTGGATTCTTTGTCGGGAAGTCCTTCTAGGCCATTCTTACTGGGGGCCATTCCTACGGGTTAGTCATTTTGGGAGGAGACATATGGTCTTGGTTTTCTGTGCTGTTTTTGTTTCTGTGCTATAACCTGTGCATCTGGAATTAGTTGAGTCTTTCTTTTTTTTTTCCCACGTTCTTTTCTTCTTTCAGTGGAGGCATTTACAATGTTCAGGAGGAGACTATGTTCAGGAAGGGGCTAAGTCATAGTAGGGTTGAGATGTCATTTTCCTCTGTGGTAGCTGGTTCTACAGGATCTATTCAAAATTTTCCTCTAAGTGTCAGCTACTGTCTGGTGGCTGTGGCTTCTGGGATCAAGTGTCTGAATGGAGTTCCCAGGGCAACTTGCACAGTCCTAGTTGGGGGAAGGAAGCCAGGTCTCTCGCCTGGTACAGGAGGTTACTTAGGCTAGGCGCCTAGAAAGAGTTTGAGGCAGTATAGATGGGTGTAAGTAGAAGCCAAGCCTCTTACTTTGTGGGTAAGGTGTGAAGCAGGTTGGGTCCCTGGAGTAAGGTTGCTGTGGCTTTATGGGCTGAGCCTAAACAGGAAAAGCCAGCAGGTCTCTTACTTGATGTGTAAGGCCCTGCAAGCAGGTGATGGGAGAGACTTTAGGGAGTCCCTAGGGAAGAGGGGTTGTCAGAAGAGGGGAAGGGTTCCAGATGGCAGCGAATAGAGCTTTGGGGGCATCCCTGGGAGAGACTGGAGGTTTCAGGAAGCAGAGGCACAGAATCTTGGTGGCAAAAGGCTGACTTGGAGACTTTCTTAGGAGAGGAGGGCCCATAACAGGCTAGGGGTTGGAATCCCAAAATGGTTGTGGTTGGAGTATTGGGTGACTTTTAAAAAATAAACACATTAGACCTACTCCCGAGGAAGAGCCCCCGTGACTCGATACCATCCCAAAGACCTTGACTTTTTAAAAACATGCTTGTCCCTGGTGTCTTCTCCTGACAGCCCGCTACCTCTTTACCATTACCTCAGGGATTCAACGATGACAGAAGTCATTTAAACAGATATTCCAACCACAGCAGTGATACCGGCAAAAGACAGAGACGTCCAAAGGGCTGGAGTTATTTCTGCCACAGCTGCTCAAGTTTTCCAGGATATTAAAAGAGAACTTTGAAATGTCTCCAGCTCATATCACTAACTGAAACCTCAGTGGGAGATCCCAGAGTCAGAATCAGGCAGGCAGTGGCCACTTCTGCATTCCTCTCTCTCAGGATTGGCAGGAGGAGATAAGTACGCTATTGTCTGCAGCTACTAAGTTTAGGGGCTTGTTTGCAGTTAGCCAGCCCAAATCAGCCAAATACTCGCTTATCACCCTATCCCGGCTACTGCCAGTGCTTTGAAGATCCTGTCTTTGTCTTGAATTTTCTGAAAGTTCACAAAGAGCTATCCTGGTCAAACCCTGTCTATTTTTTTCCATACGTTTTCCCGAGGCATTGAGCGGATACTTCAACTTAGAAACGTAACACTCTCAGGTAAGAACGCAGACATGTGCCTCACTTCTGCAAGTTTGGGTTAATCCCCAATACCAAGAGCAAAACCTCAATTATCAACTCTGGAGTTCCCCATCCAAACGGCACGAATTTCAAGTAAAAGAATTAAACACACACGAATTAGCAGATAATCGAGTACTTTCCTGTGTGCAGTGAGTGTGTAACTTGATCTCATCCACTTTTATTCACACAATCAGAAAATATTTACCTAAAGCCTCTTCTTGTTTAAATACGGCAAGAAAAAGCAAGCAATCTGAGGTATTTGTTTGTCTTACTTTTTTTTGAGACTGGGTCTCAGTAAGAAGCTCTGGCTGGTTTTGAACTCACAGAGATCCCCTTACCTCTGCCTCCTGAGTTTTAGGATTGAAAAAGATAAAGAAGAAGAAAACCTTTGTTCTAACAAATATTTAAGGTCAACAACTCTCTTTTTGTTGTTGTTGCTGCTGCTACTGTCAATAGTCTATTTATTGTTTCTCTTTTTCTTCTTTAAAGTTTTCTGTACCCGACATTGTCTTGCTTTCCTCCGAGGCATTGTTTCCTTTCGTTTCTTTCCTGTTAGCTGAGTTCAGGGGGGATACTTGTCTGCCCCGTTAAGATTTTAGCCACACCCCCAAATGACAAGACAGCGGCGTGCCTGAGCATGAGGGGCGGCGTACCAGCAGCGCACTGGACGGTGAACTGACAGAGCCTCTCTGCAGGAGACTCCTAACCATAGCTGTCTTCAGACTATTTCTGCTGGCATGTTTACATAGCCAGAGAAAACCTGTCCTTTCCAGAAAATGCCAAGCTGACTTCGGCATTCTGGAAACCGTGAGGAGTGAGCCTGGAGTCCCTTCAAGTTTCAGCTTACAGACTTCCACCTAAGCCTCCGCCTTCACCTTGGCCTTCCACGGCCAACGTCATTAGCTCAGCCCCTCCACCCTCAGCCTTCTGCAGTTCAGTAGACACTTGTGTGGCAGGAGGAAGGATCCAAGGTTCTACTTTTGGTTTGGAGGCAAGGTTTACTTACCAGTAACAAGACTGACCTTAAACTTTTGATATTCTACCTCCAACCTTAACTTCCTTTGGGGGACAGAACTTCACTCCTGGCTAATCTGGAATTCACTATGCAGCCCAGGCTAGCCCCGAACTCATGACACTGCTCCCGCTTTGCCTTCCTGAATGCTGGGCTATGGGCACGTGCCACACACCCGGCCCCACCCTAACGTTCAAAGCCTTTTTTCAAAGGTGCCTCATCACAGTCTGGGGCCTCTGTGGTGTTCTCCTGAGCAGGTCCACTTGCTTCTGGGTCCCTTCTTTTGCACCCCCAGCTTTTGGTTTCCTTACTTCCCCTGGTTAGCACTCATCTGTCTCCTCTTCAGCCTCCAGAATTCTGTTGCCGCCACCTGTCATCTGCAGCTCTGTCTTTGTTTTCGAAGAAAGAATCCTGTTACCATGACACCACCGAAAGTGATAATGTGGAGGAAAGTGAAAGTGTTCACTTCACCCTCTCAGAGCAGAGGTCACTGTCTTCACCTAGGCCTTGCCCTCTCTGACGTCACATGGCCACCTCAGCTAATTCAACACAGGCGGTACTGGTTCCGAGGGAGCTCAGGAGCACTGGGCGTGGCTCGGCACCATTCAAAGCCTCCACACTGCCCTTCTGCAGCTGTGCTCTCTCTCTCCTTTGGTCTGACGCCCATCATTCGTCCCCAGCACTCTGATGAGCAGCATCCTCCTGTGTTACCGATGGTAACCTAACTCCAGGACACACGGCAATGGCGCAGCCTGCATTATGTCTTAAGGAGTAGATGTCTAAATAAGCAACGTGCGGGTAAAATTCATCCTCAACTCAGCGAGCGAGGGTTTGTTACATAACACATCTCACAGATGCAGACACCAGGCACAGAGAGCGTCAGTAACTCAAGTCACTCTTTACCACTGGGCATACTGCCTCAGCAAATGTTGCGGACTTAGTTTCCCCTCATTCCGTTCCTACATTCCTGAACTTTCTCATTTGACCAGAGTCTGTCTATCTACCTACCACATATTGTCGGACAACTCTACTTTTATTTTTACTTTTTATCTATTTGATGTGCGTGCGTGCATGTGTGTGTGTGTGTGTGTGTGTGTGTGTGTGTGTGTGTGTGTACACAATGTGGGAGTCACTCCCTCTCACCATGCGGGTACTAGGGAACAAACTCAGCTTCTCAGCCTTGGTAGGAATTAAGGCGGGAAGATCCACCCTTAATGTAAGTGGCACCATTCCACAGCTGGGGTCCTGGCCTAAACAAAAAGGACAAAGGGAACTGAGCACCAGCGTACATCACTCTCCGCTTCCTGTCTGTGGGTGCACTGTGCCCAGTTGCCTCAGCACCCGCCATCTCGCCGCCCTTCCATGATGAATTGTGCCCTCAGACTGTGAACCCAAGTAGAACTTTCTGTGATTTGCTTTTCTCCAAGTATTTCGGTACAGCAAGGGGAAAAGTAGCTAACATAGCCAGGTCGTGAACAAACCACACGGCATGCTCCTGCTCTCGTCTGGCTGTGCGGACCACATGCCACCTCAGCCATGGTGACCTGAAATCTCTCTGCAGCTGTGAACCGAATTCAAGTTTGGTTTACACATTTTGAGACAGGGCTTCACTGGATACCACAGGCTGGCTTCAGCCTCACTGTGCTGTTCAGGCTGAACTGGACTTCTTGATTCTCTTCCCTCGGTCTCCCAAGTGCTCTAATTAAACTGTGTGCTAACACAATCAGCTTCAAGGTGTGTGTGTGTATGTGTGTGTGTGTGTGTGTGTGTGTTGTGTGTGTGTGTGTGTGTGTGTGTGTGTGTGTGCATGAGAGCACGTGTGGAGACCAAAGGTTGATGTTGGGTGTGCTCCTCAATCATTTTGCCCCTTATTTTCTGAAACAGCCTCTCACTGAACCCACAACTCACGGACTGAGCTGGGCTAGCTGGCCAGTAAGCTGGAGGTGTGTCTGGGCCTCCTCAGCCCTGACACGTGCTTTTGTACCTGGCCGTTTCCATGGATGCTAGCGATCCGAACCCAGTCCTCAAGCTGGCCTGTCATCCATTCTAATGATTTTTACTCCTGCTGTCACTGCTTGTCTCACTTGTGGAGAGGGGGTCTCATGAAGCAGGCTAGCCTCAAAGTCCGGTGTAGCCCAGGCTGGCTTTCAACTTCTGATCCTCCTGCCTCCACCTCCCAAGGGCTGCTACAATTATAGTCATGTGCCTTGTGTTGCTTGTGCCTTGATTGTTTTGTTTCCTTTTTTTTTTCTCTTTATTTCTTCTTCCTTTTTCTTTCTGTCAATTTGACACAAGCTGGAATTATCTGGGAAGAGGAAGCTCAGTTGAGAAAATGCTTCCACCAGATTGCCCAGAGATGAGTCAGTGGGGCATTTTTCTCGATTGATGATGGATATGGGAGGCCTCAGCCTACTTGGAGCAGTGACATCCCCAGACAGGTGGCCCTGGTTTGTATAAGAAAGCAGGCTGAGCAAGCAATCCATGGACAGCAAGCGAGTAAGCAGAGTGTCTCCATGCTTCCTGTTTCCATGTTCCTGACTTGAGTCTCTGCTCTAAGTTCTCTTCCCAATGACCTACAACTGTGAGCTGAAATAAATTCTTTCCTCTCCAAAATAGTTTTGGTCATAGTCTTTATTACAGTAACAGAAGGCAAATTAATACATACCCCTATGTCCGGCTTACAGTGTCAGGAATTGATGGCAGGGCTTCATGCCTGCGAGAAAGTGCTCTATCAGCTGAGTTACAGTCCCAGTCTTATTTGGTTTTTGGAGAAAGGCATCACTATATAGCCTTAATATCCTGAGTGCTGGGATTATGGGTGTCCCTCCCCCCATACAACCCTCTCCACTCATCCCCTATTCTTGTGTCACAAAAACTGATTGCAAGTTGTTGTTAGGTTTAGGAAGAAGATAGTTGGTAGAAGAGCAGAAAGACGGAAGGAGGAACAGCATGATTTGTGTCTGTTCCCACACTTCAGCTAAGGATTATCATGAAATGTAAAACGACTGCTTAAAAACAGAAGACTTTAGTTGGTCATGGTAGCACAGGCCCATGATACCAACACTTGGGAGACTGAGGAAGGAAGATCACAAGTTTTAGGTCAACCTGGGTAACATAGCAAGTTCAATTCTCACCTAGGCTATATAGAGACCCTGCGTCAAAAAAACAGAAACAGAACAGAACAGAACAAAATACATGGCTAGGCATGATGACATTGTAGTAGTCGCCTGTAGTAATAGTATTTGGGAGGCTGAAACAGGAGGACAAAGCTGAGGGCCAGCCTTGGCTAAAAGGGAAGAAAGAGAGACAGGGGGAAAAAACCTGCCAGTAACATCCAGAAAAAAATTTCTACATTACTGACATCTAGAGACCTGTCACCAGAAGGTTTATGGACGTTTTCAAGATCTACCTAGTGTCAACAGTCTATCGCCCGAGAAAAGGGGATGCCACTAAACCGTCTCTGAAGTCCTAAAATCAGTCAAGTCAGTGTGAGAAATCAGTCACTCTGGCTGTTTGCCTTGTCGTGGAGGAAACAGTGAGTTGCCTGGTTACATTTCACCACAGACATGACTTCAGGTAAGAGTACTGAATGTCTCCCAGGGAAACCCACTTGGCTCCTACCCTTTCTTCTCTGACTTTCTTGTCTCCCTCATATCTTCTCTCTTTGCACTTCATACTGCGCTATGAGTTTGATGATATTAAGGGAGATTTTAAACTCTATGAAGTTCAAGTATGGAGTACTGCATAGATGCTAGTCCTTAACCTGCCACAGCACACCAGGGATGACTGAGAAATGCACAAATAATTGCCAGATCATGTGGTTATCTGGTCATGTAACCAGCCCATAGGTCTGGTCCCCAGCAGAGCTTTCATTCTGGGGCTCTGCTTTCTACAGAAGCAGAGATGGGGAGAGAGGGAGAGAGAGCAGGCATCTGAGGTCGAGATGTCTCAAATGCAGCCTAAAGGCTATTGAAGTAGGGACACAAAGGAAGCTGCAAAAGTTCATTTCAAAACTGCAAACAATTTTCTGGAGAACCGGACACTCAAATACATCTTTGAGTTAGATTATTCTGTTCTTGTTGAGAAGCCGTTTAGATGGGCCCTTCAGTCATACAAATGAAAAAATAAGTCCAAATCAGGAGATGTCTCCCTTGTGAAGCTTTAAGGAGTCCATTGTTTGCTAGTGCTTCCCGTAGCAAACAAAGAGACATCATTAAAACACCTCCGACATCTCAACCATGATGGCTGAACTCATGATAATCCCTGATGAGAAGCCCGTGTGTTTGGCAAGCTCCTACACCCCATCTTCCCGTTTACACTCAGTATCATTAGTCACCCTGGGTCATCCTCGGTTGTCCTTGCTAGGCACCAGAAGATTCACTCCCTCAGCAACTTCTCTCATTTCTATTCCTAAAACACACCTCACATCTATTCACAGTGTCATTCTCGACTGCTACCCAGGCCCCTCTCCCTTCTAAGTCACTCTGACGGCCTCCTTCCCTTCAGTGTCCAGCGTGTACCGTCTCCAGTCCATCCTTGATTCAGAAACCAGAAGGATCCTATTTTTCTCTCCTCTTTAAGTAGGCCATTTCATTGTTTTCAAATAATAAGCTTTATTTCCTCTTTCAAACTATTTCAACTTTACAGAGTTCCTGGGAGAGTGGGATGACTGAGGTCAGAGGATGACTTCCATCGAGTGAGTCCCAGGAATCAAACTCAGGTCAGCAGGCACGCTTACGTATTGAACCATTTCAACAGTCCCACAGCGAATACCTGAATAGTGTGTCATAAAATGTTTCAAGGACTTTTACGGTAGAGTCTTTTCTTTCTTCCCGCCCCAAATCTCTTTTTCCTTCCCCTGTTCCCAGTATCTCACGTTTCCTTTGGCACTCCCCATCCCTGTACCAAAACTGCCAATCAAATGAGCCAAGTCTCTTTACCAAAGGGAGTGTCTGTGAACCTAGTCAGGCTAGTCTGATTTTCCTGGGATTTAAATCTTGAACAGGGTGATTCTAGGTCAAAAAAGAACTTCTGGTGGCAGAACCCCAAATAAATTGTCGATTAGTTTCAGCCACTAGATCCTCAAGTGTAATTAAGCTCTCCCACCTACTGTGCCAATAAAATTCCTTTTATTTTAATATGTCTGAAATATTTACTGTTGCTAGCAAGTGATAAAGCCTACTACATCTACCCATGTAAGTAGGTGGAAGTATGCAATCAATTCATTATTAGACTTCTTCTTAAAAAACAAACAAACAAACATACAAACAAAAAACCCCAAGGTATCATGTATTCCAGGCTGGCCTCAAACTCTTGATGCTAGAATTGCAAGTGTGTGTCATAGAGCCCAATTTTAGACTTCCTTTTCTTTTATTTGTTTTATTTTATTGGTTTTTCAAGACAAGGTTTCTTTGTGTAGCCCTGCCTATCCTGGAACTCACTTTGTAGACCAGGCTGGCCTCAAACTCAGAGTTCCACCTGCCTCTGCCTCCCAAGTGCTGGGATTAAAGGTGTGAGCCACCTCCATGCAGCTTAGACTTTTAAATGTATGCATATATCTAGAGATGTGGCTCAGTTGGTCAAGTGTTTGGCTTGCATGAAAGGGACTCTGTCTTAGTTAGGGTTTCCATTACTGTCAAAAGACACTATGATCATGGCAACTCTTATAAAGAAAAGCATTTAACTGGAGGCTGGCTTACAGTTGAGAGGTTTAGTCCATTGTCATCATGACAGGAAGCATTGAGGCATGCAGAGAGACATGGTGCTGGAGAGGTAGCTGAGAGTTCTACATCTGGATCCAAAGGCAGCAGGAAGAGAGAATCATACTGGGTTTGGCTTGAGCTTCTGTAAACTCAAAGCCCACCCCTAGTGACATGCTTCCTCTAATAAGACCACGCCTACTCCAACAAGGCCACACCTCCTAATAGTGCCATTTCTTATGAGCCTATGGGGGCCGTTTTCATTCAAACCACCACAGGCCCTGAGTTTGATTTTCTACCACCAAATATACAGGGTATGTTGTGGTGGTTTGAATGAGAATTCCTCCCACAGGCTCATGTATTTGAATACTTAGTTCCCATTTGGTGGAACTGTTTGGGAAGGATTAGGAAGTGTATCCTTGTTGGAGGAAGTGTTTCACTGGAGATGGGCTTTGAGGTTTCAACAACTGCTGCTACCATTCCCAGTTAGTTTTCTCTGTTTCAACATGGAAACTCTCAGCTACTGCTCCAGTACCATTCCTGCTTTCCTGATGTCATTCTCCCTTGTGATGGTCATGGACTCTAACCCTCAGGAACCATGAGCCCCAAATCAAACCCTTTATTTTAAGTTGTGTTGGTCATGGGTGTCTTAGCACAACAATAGAAAAGTAACTAAAAACCTACCACCATACTATGCTTTATGACACACATCTATTAGAATCCCAGCACTCAGGAAGTGGAAGAAGAGGATCAGAAGTTCAAAGCCATTCTAGATTAACAGCAAATTTGAGGCCAGGCTGCTGTTACATGAGACTGTACCAAGACAAAGTATTGAAAATAACAAAGCAATTACTTTTGTTTCTTCCCCAAGACAAATTCTTAAGTTTGTTCCTTAGAGTAAACATATTTAGCTATGTGGACAGGGTCCTGACATTCAGCCTAACTGGCCTTGAACTTCAGACCCTCCTACTATAGTTGAACGAATATTGGCATCACAAAAGAATAGTTTGCATGCATATGTCACAATAACAACTTTTCTTATGTGCTGAGAAAGAGATGTTTTCATAACGGCCATTATTTTAAGGAGAAATTATATGTAGACTAAGACTTTCATTGTGAAAAACTATAAATGTTCCAATAATCATACAATGAAAATAAATCCTATCTCCACAATGAGACATGAGGAGCACAAATAAAATGAGTCGCTGTGACAGCTGTTTAGGAAAGGATCCACTGCCACCGTGTCTCTTCATGGAGGGGGTCCTCTGTGGAAATGGACATGCAGATGGATATGCACATCTATTCAGTGCTGTGGATGTCTGTATGCTCTGAATGTGTTGCTCTGATTGGTTAATAAATAAAGTGCTGATTGGCCATTAGCCAGGCAGGAGGTATAGGCGAGACAAAGAGAGAGGAGAATTCTGGGAAGTGGAAGACTGAGTCAGGAGATGCTGTTAGCTGCTGCTGCCATGAGAAGTAAGATGTAAAGTACTGGTAAGCCACAAGCCACATGGCAACCTATAGATTAATAGAAATGGGTTAATTTAAGATGTAAGAACTAAATAGCAAGAAGCCTGAGCCATTAGGCCAAACAGTTTAAATAATATAAGCATCTGTGTGTTTATTTGGGTCTGAGTGGCTGTGGGCCCAGGTGGGACTGGAGATAACTCCAGCTACAATTCAGATCTGAGCAAATGCCATTTCTCCTTATTCTATGGTCAGGCCCCACATCCTGGAGGGTAAAGAGTTGCAGTGTGAATAGAAACCCGTCTGTTCTGACAAGTGTCCAGTTTTCTGACCAGGTCCTAGTTAATCAAGAGGAGGCAAACCAGATGCAGGTGAAATATTCCACACCAGCTTCTGCACTGGCCTCTCATTTTGTTTTTCTTTCTGGGCCATCACAATACTTAGACACAACCAGGACAGTTATACGTTTATGACTATAGCTCTGGTGGGGAAAATATGACCAAATACTAGTAGATGACACTAATTTGATGACCCATGGTTTTGTAGTTAGTGCTTTGTGGTTTTGAAACTGTCTTGTGCATCATACCAGCCAGGTTCTGAGAGAGAAATAAAGGGGAGGTAGGAGAGGTGTCAATGACGGGACTGATAAAGGGCTGCTTACAGGGGTGGTGAGTGGGTTAAAGGGAAAACAAAGGATGCTGAGGCTCCCGAGAGATAAGGGGTGGAAACAGTGCTCCCCAGATCCCATGGAAAGCTAGTGTCAAGGGACAGGGGCCAGGCCAGCCAGCTGCTGCCCAGGACCTGATGCAGAAGTGATAAGGGGTGAGTGAGGACAAGACTCACCTCCTCCTTTTCCTACCCTGTCATGTGCTAAGTCAGCTAGCAGCCAGATGGCTAAGGAGTTCTGGTGATGAAGCTATTAGGAGGCAAATCCTTAGAGCACATTGTGTGTGTGTGTGTGTGTGTGTGTGTGTGTGTGTGTGTGTGTGTATCAAGAAACATGGGCACTAACCAGCCACATACATTAACCAAGATTACCAGAGGGATTAAATTCCTGATTCAATTTATACAGTTCATGATCTGGGACCTGAGATTGAAGTACAAGTGTCCAGGCTCTCCAGAGCCAGGTTTTTCTCCTACCACTATACTATGCTTTAGATAAGGGCTTAATTGCCAATGGCTGAATATTGTACTATATTGCTTTAGTAGACGTAATCTGGTTTCACACTGAGGATTCCAATGAGGATCCCAGAAGAGACTACTTGCTTCATGTCTACTGTGGAATTCAGCCCCTTAGACATACGGTCACACAAACCAGGTAAGTTCAGGGGTGGTAACTGTCCTATCCTCCTAAAGTCACTCTAGTGGGGACTCTGGTGCTGCCAGAGAAGTATCCCTGTGTGGACGAGAGTTTGACAGGAGTCACTCCCGTTTTGCTAGTGGGAGCCCAAGCCAAAAACTTAAATGAAATAAACGCTTATTTTCTTGAGCATTTGCAAGGTGGTGCAATGTGTGAGGCATGAGTTCTACCTCTTTGGTTGTCCTGATTATTCCTCCTGTCCTTTTGCTGTGGTCATTGCTGACACTTCAGGGCTAGCATCAGCAATGCCACTGTTGTCTTTTTTTTTTTTTTCTTTTTAAACAAAGCCCAGGGTGCCCTTGAAGAATATGCCTTTCACGATGAGATAATTGGTTTGGAATCCCGATGCCTTTATTTATCATCACATGGAGCTGATTTTCAAGGAAGATGGCTTTGATGCTTGACGGTTGGCTTGGTGCCAAGCAGTCATTGGAGATTCCGGCTGTTTGATGTTAAGACGCAATCTGCTGTGGACTGACTAGGCCTATTAATAGGAGTTCAAACACAACTTCACAAGCATCCCTGTGAGGTCCTGGGAGGACAGGCCCGAGTAACCATTCAGACAGTCAGGAGTTGTCATTGAACAGGACAGTGTGCCCTTGACACCATGTTAGGAACTTACAAAGGCATCTAAAACATGCCAGCAGTAGCCCTTCCCATTCATCCTCACTTGAGCTCACTCGATATTTTGGGAACATGATATGCCCCAATTAGGTGTCTGTGTTTCCCACAGGATAGGGCTCTTTAGAGGCAGGGATTATGTCATTAATTCAAAAAGCATTCACTGAGTGCTTCTTGCCACTGCCAGACATTGTACAAGAGCCAGAATCCTTATTCATTCTTGTACTCAGCACCTTGTAAAGAGGCTAGCACATGGCAGGCATTCAATAAGTATTACGGGTAAAATATTACTCACTGAAGAGGTGAAGCACAGGCACTGTATTGCCTTGAATAATGAAGAGTTTCCAAACCCAGTATTTTCCCAAGGTTTGCAACAACACCCAAATCTGTTGTATCAGAAAAATAAAAATGACAGTTTATATGGGCAAATGTGATAGATGTTTAAATGTATTTCTATTTATCTTGTGGTTAAAGGCTAGAGCATTCAGTCCATAAAATATTTTGGTTGTTTGAGGGTTAAACCTACATTTGGTGCTATCAATTAAGAAAAAAACCCTCACTATCCAAACAAAACATAAATCACTCCTTGATGATCAAAAGACAATGTGAGTCTCTCGCAACTGTCATTAGGGAACCATTTGTCACTGGCTGGGCTCTAGCTGTACATGGGGTTAAGAGTCTGGATTAATAAATGCTTGCTCTGGTCCTGTGATTTATTTTTTATGCACAGTTAATGATACATAATTATGAGAACCCCCAGGCTACAGTCAATCATTTAAAAAATAATTTGAAGAGAAGGAAAGTGGTACCAATAAAGGCGATAAAAACTATATTCATATGAAAGATGATAGATAGATAGATAGATAGATAGATAGATAGATAGATAGATAGATAGATAGACAGACAGAAAGCTTTCAGAGGAGAAGGCTGGAAACTCAGACTCAGAACAGAAACAGTAGGAACCAAGAAAGACAGGCAGCAGGAAACCTAGCCGATATGCTGTGTGGATATAAGGCCCTAGACAGTCCTGTGTGGATATAAGGCCCCAGAACTTCCTGTGTGGATATAAGGCCCCAGAACTTCCTGTGTGGATATAAGGCCCTAGACAGTCCTGTGTGGATATAAGGCCCTTGACCTTCCTGTGTGGATATAAGGCCTCAGAACTTCCTGTGTGGATATAAGGCCCTAGACCGTGCTGTGTGGATATAAGGCCCTTGACCTTCCTGTGTGGATATAAGGCCCCAGACCTTCCTGTGTGCATATAAGGCCCTTGACCTTCCTGTATGGATATAAGGCCCTTGACCTTCCTGTGTGGATATAAGGCCCCAGACCTTCCTGTGTGGATATAAGGCCCTTGACCTTCCTGTGTGGATATAAGGCCCTTGACCTTCCTGTGTGGATATAAGGCCCCAGACCTTCCTGTGTGGATATAAGGCCCCAGACCTTCCTGTGTGGATATAAGGCCCCAGAACTTCCTGTGTGGATATAAGGCCCCAGAACTTCCTGTGTGGATATAAGGCCCCAGACCTTCCTGTGTGGATATAAGGCCCTTGACCTTCCGGTGTGGATATAAGGCCCCAGAACTTCCTGTGTGGATATAAGGCCCCAGACCTTCCTGTATTCATATAAGGCCCCATAACTTCCTGTGTGCATATAAGGCCCCAGACCTTCCTGTATTCATATAAGGCCCCATAACTTCCTGTGTGCATATAAGGCCCTAGACCTTCCTGTGTCACTTTACCAAAAACCAGCAAAAGGGTATTAGAGACAGGGAGGTGGAACCCACACAGTCTGAGCTAAGATGATGGGTAAGCATGGGCCACCTTGCCTGGGCAGGGGAAGATGCACAATTTGGCCCCTTGAACATCTGTAGTGAGAATCTGAACCCTTCCTTCAACAGACTCAGAACAAGGCAATGGCTGTTCCATAAGCAGTGATTGTAAAGAAAATCCAAAGTATATTGTCTGTTACAACTCATGGCAAAAATAAATAAAGTACATGTATATTATAATTTTTTAACTCAATAATAGAGACTAGGGAAAGGCTCAGTTAGTAAAGTGCTTGTTGCACAAGTGTGAAGGCCTGCATTGTATCCACAGAATCTGTGTAAAAGAGCCAAGTATAGTGGTGTGTGATTGTGCACAAGTGTGAAGGCCTGCATTGTATCTACAGAATCTGTGTAAAAGAGCCAAGTATAGTGGTGCGTGATTGTGCACAAGTGTGAAGGCCTGCATTGTATCCACAGAATCTGTGTAAAAAAGCCAAGTATACTGGTGCATGACTGTATTCCTGGTGATGGAGAGGTGGAGATGGGGAATCCCTGGGATTCGATGACCAGCTATCATTGCCTAATTAGTTAGCTCTGAGTAAAATGGAGAGACTCTGTCTCAAAAAAACAAGTTGGTGGACTACTGAAGAAAATGCCTGAGGATGACCTCGGGCCTTGGCACATGTACATACATGTGCATGTATACACACATCCACTCACATACACCTGAATACACATACATTTGTACACACACATAGTAAAACATAAGTGTAAAATAAAATAAAATTCAATAAGAGCATGGTAGACTGCCCCCTGCCAAAGGATTCTACACACGCTTCACATGTGATTAAGATAAGTGAAACAGGCAGGAGCAGGAAGCTTTTTGTTTTTGTGAAGCAGTTCTGACTCTTCCTATAAGTCCAGAAGTTAACTAAGAGCAGGATAAAGGATTGCCATCCCTGTCTTCAGTCAGGGGCTAGCTGTCTCTTCTACTTTGGCTGAAGTCACAGAAGCATGTCTTGTCCTTAACCTTACTTTCTAAGTTGCTTTGGATTCCAGGAACAAAAAAATCCTGACAAGACAAAGTCCCCTCCCCCTGCCCCAAGGGCAAATACTTGTGAAGGTGAGGCTGCATGGAAGTACTCAGTCCTGAGAACCACCTTGGCCCCTCAAGCAATAAGGACATGTCTGGTCCACCTTCCTGGACCAGAAATGAGACGATAATGGCGGAGACCACATCCTAGAGCAGGACTGCTTAACTGTGCATGCCTTTTGCTTCTTGGCCCGGTCACTCCCTATTGAAGTCTGCAGCTCATGTTAGCTCCCCCGAAAGACTTGAGGGACACTAGACCCCTTCATTTCTTCCTCTTTCTATTGAATAGAATCTCTGTGTTTTAACATTATTTCTTTAACTGGTATCAAGAATGTATGATGAAGCATCATTTGTTAGGGCTGACAGAGCCTAGGCTTTTACCCAAAAATTCCACTTACATAAGAACTTCAACCAAACATGATAGCATTTACCAGTGTGGTGGTTTGAAAGAAAATGGCCCCCATAAGGGAATGGCATTATTAGCAGGTGTGGCTTTGATGGAGTAGGTGTGGCCTTGTTGAAGGAAGTGTGTCCCTGTGGGCTTTGAGGTCTCCTTTGCTCAAGCTACACTCAGGGTGACATACAGTCGCTTCTGCTGCCTACAAATCAAGATGTAGAATTCTCAGCATCTTCTCCAGCACCGTGTCTGCCTGCACACCACCATGATGATAATGGACTAAGCCCCTGAACTGTAAGCCAGCCCACCTAAATGGTACTTGGGAGGCAGAGGCAGGCAGATCTCTGTGAGTCCGAGGCCAGCTTGGTCAACAAAGCGAGTTCTAGGACAGCCAGGACTACACAGAGAAACCCTGTCTCAAAAAAACAACAACAAGAAAGAAGTATTGTTGTGGTCATGGTGTCTCTTCACAGCAATAGAAACCCTAACTAAGAAAACCTGTAATCCTAGCACTCAGGAGGGACAGACAAGAGGACAACTGCAAGTTCGAGGCCAGCCTAGGTGACATAAGGCCAATGGCAGTGTCATATATCAAGACCCTTCTCAAACCCAAACCAAACAACAGTAAGAACAAAAGCAGGACAAGATTACTGGTATCTATTACCAAACACCACACAAACGCAAAAGACAGTGTTAAATTATGCACTCTGCTTAGCCTTCACCTGACTTTGAGATCCTGATGTTATTAAATTTCTTTACAATGGTTCAGCCTAGAGAACGTAGCTGTTCAAGTGTGTACAGACAGAAACAAAGTCAAAGTTAACACGTAAGTTTCACATATGTTTTTAAAAGACTTGACGCATTTTTGCTCTCCTAAACAAGTTTGTTTGGCTCAAATGCATTGGATGTGCTTAAAATCACATGTAGATGGGAAGTATGTCAGGACATATGCTTGCCCTTGATTCAACTTACTTCCGTGGGAAATACGGAGGAAGCCTTATGAGTGTATCTTTATAAGCTTCTGCAAAATGTGACTCGTCATCATTTTCTGGGAACCCAGGAATGGTCCTGGCCAGAGTCCATCATCCTGGCCAGTATTTAATTAAAGCTTGCTTCAAATTTGACTCAGAAATTGTGATAGTGGTCTTATTTTTGAGTGCTGTGTTTAATACCAGCCCCTCAACTTCCCCCACTCCTGATTTTGAGACATATTCTTACATGTAGACCAGGCTGACCTGAAACTCACAGAAATCCAGCTGCCTCTATTTCCCAAGTCCCGGGATAAAAGCAAACACCACTATGCCCAGCTGTCATATATTTTAAAATAATTCAGTAAATCCTAAAACTAAGGAGACAGGAGAAATAATCATCTCTTTAATGAAATAATGTAAATTTCCTTCCCAGAGACTGCTCCTCCTAAAGTCACATACAGAATGGCAGCCTCGGATCTTCATGAGACCTTTTCTTGTAAACACATCACCTTCACTCAAAGGGCATGATTTTCTCTCTTTATCTGTTCCATCCTCCTTCTCTGGGCAGCTATTGAGATCTGTGTCCTGCCTTCCCTGGGGATTTTCCTTTATACTCTAATAAAAAGAGTTTTCCTCTGAGTCCATTCTTAAATTCTTCTATTAATGAGACTAAGGACCCTGAGAGGTGACCCTGATCACCCCAGCAGTTTGCGGTAGCCCAGATGGGATTCCCCAAACTTTCCAGTTGCACTAACAATGGAACTGACCATTACGAGACATGCAGACATCTTTTACAATATGTTTTAAAATATATGTATAGTACAAAGAAAGTTCTATTCAGTAAGCTGGTTTGAAATGCTTCTACAATGAATGCCTTCCATTTATCTCTCTTCACAATCATCCTACCTATCATAAGAGTCAGTCTGTCTACGGTGTTTTTCTCCCTTACTCCTAGAACCCTCTCAAAAGAACCTGCACTATTGATGATTTCAATCTGATATCAAAACCAGTTGGGTCACTGAAGGTAAAACATCTCCCAAACCAATGAGATGGCTCAGTTGGTAAAGGTTCTTGCTGAGCAAGCCTGACCCTGACATGAGCTTGAGTCCCAGAACTCAGGTAAAGGTAGAAAGAGAGAACTCCAAAGTTGCCCCCTGACCTTCACATGTGTGTAATGTCATGCACGTGCCTGCTTGCACAGAGAGACAGACACACAAACATATATACAATATACCACTAATAACAATAAATAAAAACAAATTTAAATAATCATATCTCCGCATAACTATTTCCTTCCCTCATCTGTCCACACATCATGGTTAGACAAGGGACTTTTCAAAAAGTATTTTTGCTTCTGTTTTAGTTTTTGAGATAGAGTCTCTCGTCATCCAAGCTAGCCTTTAACGTGCTATGCAGCTAAGGATGACCTTGACCTTTCTGGTCCTTCTGCCTCTATCTCCAGAGTGCTGGGATTATAGGCCTATACTAATAAGGCCAGTTTTGTGTGGTACTGGGGATCAAACTCAGTGTTTCAGTCATGCTAGGCAAGTACTCTACCAACTGAGCTATATTCCTAGACCCTAAATGTTTTTTTTTTTTTCTACCTAGAGCAGCTAAGCTAAGAATAAGCTCTGTGGCTGGGGTATTACAGGGTGGAAGAGCACACAGTTATTGTGCACAAGGTGCTAGGATGAACCCAGGAACAAAACATTAAAATAAAATATGAGAGAGAGAGAGAGAGAGAGAGAGAGAGAGAGAGAGAGAGAGAGAGAGAGGAAGAAAGAAAGAAAGAAAGAAAGAAAGAAAGAAAGAAAGAAAGAAAGAAAGAGGCACAAACCCTTTAATACTTGAAATAATCTCATTGCAGTTAAATGGAAATAGGTTTAGTTCTCTAATTCTAAAAACTAATCCTGATAAAATATAACATCCTGCATAACAAAGACACAGACGAGAAAGACATTTAGCACTACATGGATTACACGGAGGAGAGGTTTCAGTCCTTTGAAAGGAAAGAACAGTTTGGTAGGGAACGGTCCTTAGTTTACTGAAGCTGGTTTCAGTAAAGCCCAGACAAAGTTTTCTGGTTTTCTTTTCTATCATGGACAGCTAAGATGGATAGGTTTTTATATTGTTGCTCATTGAATATAACTATTTAATATTCTTAAAACAACAACAACAAAAAAGAAAGCAACAGCAAAACCTTACCTAGTTCAAACCTCTCTCTCCCTTCCCTCCCTCCCCCTTCCTTCTCTCCCTTCCTTTCTCCCTTCCCTCCCTCCCTCCTTCCTTCCCTTTCTTCTCTCCTTCCCACCTAACTTCCACTCCCTCCTACTTCTAGAACCCTTTATCTCTTCCTTTCTCTACTCCAGCAGAGTCTTGTTATATAGCTCAGGCTTTCCCAAAACTGTGTAGCCCAGGGTAGCTTCAAACTCGTGAACCTGCAATTCTTTTGCCTCATGCAGCCTCCTGAGCACTGAGACTGCAGGCATCCTTCACTGCGCTCCACCCCCAGCACCTGCTTAAGTTGCATTTGATCCAATAAACCTCATAAAACTTAAGACTTACATACTTATTTTGTTTGTATGTTGGTTTAAGGCAGGTTCCCATGCTACAGCCCAGGCTGCCTTGGTACTCACTATGTAGCTCAGCCTGGCCTCAAATTTGTAGGGAATCTGTCTCAGATTTCCTAAATCCTGGGATTATAGGTATGAGTCAACGCACCCAGTTTACACAATGGTTTTAAAGAGCCAAAGCCTAGTGTTTAGCAAGACGATGGTGGCACGTGTGTGTAATTCCAGAAAGAGGATCAGGTGTGCAAGGTCAAAGTTCAAGGTCAGCCTGGACTACAAGTGTGGGAAGGAAATAAAGTCTAGTGCTGCCTTTTCTCTCAAATGAACCTTCTGGAATGGACCTAATCATATAATGGATGGAGATCCTGTACAAGGAATAAAGCAATCATCTCTCTTTCTTTGAGCAAAACTTTGCTCACCTGGTGTTTCATTTCTAGCAAATCTTGAAAGCAGTATTTTATAAAGTAGGGTGTGTACGTGCCTGTCACCTTAGCACCTGGGAAACTGTGGTAGGAGTGTGGTAACCCGAAGGCATTCTGGGCTACACAGCACGTTCCAGACCAGTCCAACATACAAAAGGAGACAGAAACAGAGAAGAAGCACGTGGGAGGGTGAACATCTTCAATCTCAGAACTTGAGAGACAGAGATAAGAGGGCCTTGGTGAGTTTGAGGCCAGCCTGGTCTACATATCAAGTTCCATATCAGCCAGTGCTACACAGTGAGATCCTGTCTCAAAAAACAAGCTGACTAAACTAAATACAGACAAAAGAGGGCTGGTGGGATGCTCAGTGGGTAAAGGTGCTAACCACCAGGCCTAATGGCCTGAGTTGAGCCCCACGACCCACACAGCTGAAAGAACCAGTTCCTGAAAACTATTAGCACACACACACACACACACACACATCTACACACATAAGCACACACAATAACATAAAATAAATAAAATGTTTAAATGAGAGCATACAATAGTTCAGACTTCGTGAATTATTACACATGAATCCACAGCAGGCATTCTGTATCTATGGGTTCTATATCCACAAATACACAATTCCCAGGATGAAAAATATTCAAGAAGAAAAATCATACATGTGCTGAACATGCACTGACTTTCTTCTTACACAGAAACATACAATGAGCATTTACAAGGCCTTTTTAACTGCACTGAGTATTAGTAATGCAGAGATGGTTTGAAGTGCATGGGAAGGTGTGCATAGGTCACAGGGAGATGCCAAGCCATGTGAGGTAAGGGGCTAGTTCATCCATGGCTTCTGGTATGCAAGAGGAGTCCTGGAAACATTCCTCTGTAGAAAGCAAGAGACGAATGTACCTTAGCCCAATATAAATAATTACTTCCTGTGACAGTGCACTAGTTACTCTTCTTGTTGCTGTGGCAACATTCCCGTCAAAAGCAAATACCTAAGGAAGGGTTTGTTGACTGTTTTTTTTATTACTATCTGTGCACACGCACGGCGTATATGTATGCGGTGGTAGGGTACATGTGCAGCACAAGTGTGGTTGTCAGAAAACAACTTTGTAGGGTTGTTTTTATCTTTCCACCTGTGTGTGGGTTCGGGAGACGAAGCTGACGTCACCAGGCTTGCAGAGCAAGCTCTTTTCCTGGATGAGCCGTCTCTCTCGCTGGCCCGCGAAGGTTTTCCTTGGATTCCCGGGGCAGAGAAGACATGATGGCAGAAGCTGGTCACACTGCGTGTGCAATCAGGAACCAAGGAAAGATGAATGCTAGGGCTCTTCTAGCTTTCTCCTCCTTGTTCAGTCCGGGGCCTAGCCCATAGAGTAGCGCCGCCCACGCTCGGGACAGGTCTGCCCTTCTCAGTTTCCCCTTTCTGAAAAGCATCCCTATAGACACTCAGAAGAGCGCTTCTTGGTGATCCTAAATCCAATCAAGCTGACAAGGAGGAGTAGCCCTACAGTTAGTGAAGCTAACACTTCATAGTTCCACGTGATTTCGCAGATGCGAAGTTTTCAGAATTAAGTGTTATCTCTGACTATGCTGGTTCGTGAGGCTTAGAACTGAGGCTTATTTTTGTTCCAGAATCAATGAGCTGGAAAGAGGTAAGCACCAACTCCACTATGGGAATGAAGCCTGGAACTATCACATCCAGGAGAGCCTGAGATTCATCCTGGGTCCTGGGATGCAGTTCATCCTGGGTGCAGCTGTATTGCTGTACCATCTGAATTCTGGTCCAGGTCCTCATTTTCCTTGGTTACCCCAACTTTTACCACCACGATGGAGTTCAATCCTGAACTTGAAACTGAAGGTTACCTATCTCTTACCTGTCCTGTTCTCTCTAGCCCTTGACTATTGAGGTCCATTAGAAACTGTCAGAGAGGCATGGTCCAGCCTATGTTTAGAACTGCCTTTCACCTCAACCGCATTAATCTAGTTTCAGAAAGTAGAACAGTGGTGTGAAAAAGAGCAGAGTGTCTTCACGCTATTTGTTGCCCAAGTTGAGTGTTGTGGATGGAATTGTGCCGCCACACAATTAAAATGTTGAAGCTGGGACCACCAGTATTTCAGAATGTGACCGTGCTTGTAGATAAAGACATTATAATTTGAGGTAGGGAAGCCAGGCAGTGGCATTACATGCCTTTAATCCCAGCACTTGGGAGGCAGAGGCAGGCAGATCTCTGTGAATTCAAGGCCAGCCTGGTCTCCAAAGCCAGTTCCAGGACAGCAAATCCCTGTCTTGAAAAACAAAACAAAACAACAACAACCCCCATCAAAAAAATTTGAGCTAGGGGTACCAAGGTAGCTCAGAAAGTATAGGAACCCACTGCCAAGCCTGATGACCAGAGTTCAATAACAGGAACCCATGGGGTGGAGGGATCAAATCAGCTCCTGCAAGTCTTCCAACCCCATACCCACACAGTGGCACATGCATGTATGTATACACACAGAGATCATAAACACATAAATGAACACATTTTTTAAACAAAAATTTAAGTTAAAACCAGACTGTTAGGGTGGAGTCATAACGCAATATTACTGTTGTCTCTCTAAGAAGAGGAAGGAACATCAGGCAACTCATACTCAGAAAACAGGCAATTCGAGGCTATGACAAGAAGATGTCTGCCACCCCAGGAAAGCCTCAGGGAGAAACGGAATTTTCCTGTCTCCAGAAGTGTGAGAAAATATATTTCTGTGTTTTGCCATCTACTTCACGGCATTGTGTCCCAGCCACTCTTGCAAAGTAGTACCAGAACACTGTAGCTTGACCAAAGGCTTGCTGTCCAACGTAGTGATATGACAGGTTACCTCACAAGTGGACAGACCAGGGCAGGTGGTTAAGTCAATCGGGGTCCTAGGACAGGAGAAGGTGGGCCAGAACAAACAGAAGGCATCCCAGGCTATGGAATGAGCCTCCAATAACCGAGATACAGTTAAGACACCTAGGATTGGTGGTTCTGAAAGGCCACTCTGGTGGCACATGCTAGAGGGACTGTTGATGCAGGGTGGGGGCGAAGTGGGGATTCTATCACAGAGCCTTAGAAAAAGGGAAGGGGCTGCTTTGATGGAGAGAATTACAGTGGTGTAGCAATAGTAGACAGATATCAAGGAAAGGAAAACCCAGGAACTGGTCACAGAGCGTAATCACCCTCCATACGGATGTTTAACCCTCTACAGTATAGAACAGTAGTCAAACAACTACAGAGTCAAAATAGTTTAAAAAAAGGAATAACTGTGCTGAGCCTGTGTAGACATTTCCCTTCTCGCTGTTTATGTAGCATTTCCATTGGCTTGGGCAGCTTGGATTTTAGTAGCTGTGGGAGGTTTTGCAACCAACTCTCTAATGGATACTAAGGGGCATGTGGGGAATGAAGGACAAATAAAGGAAATAAAGTTGGGTTTGGTTTCCTAGGCAACGGGAATGCCATTTACTGTAGTTGAAAGCAGAGACAATGACCAGGCCTGTAAGGAACCTACATTCACTTCCTAAAGTAGTTAACAGCAGCCCTGTTAACTTTGAGGTCCACACTAGAAACTTAAATGAACATATTTTTGTCTTTGAGCTGGATTTCCCTGTATAGGCCAGGTTAGCCTAGAACTCTTGATCCTCCTGTTTCAACTTCTTGAGTGCTGGGATTACAGGCATGTGATACGAGTCTTGCTACTGGAATTAGTATTTTCAAACATTTGTTGAAAGTAGAATGTGTTTGATGCTTCCTGAAAAGTTCAGTTAGGGTAAATAATCAGTAGTAATAAACCTACTGTAATTTATGTTACCCTAAACTGCTTCTGAACAGGAAGCATTGAGCTTACATTTAACTATTTACTTCTTATTAAGAAATGGAACATTTCCTTTTACAAAGTATATAGGCTGACCCACTCTTGGAACAGAGAGTTTGGCAATATTAAGTTTGGGCAGGAAGGCTTGGCCAAGCAACCTTGAAAACAGTTGGTTATTGATTCTTGGGTCAGTCATTAATCACATCTTTCTGTTTCATGACATAGCAGTTTTTGGTTAACCTTATCAACAGAAAGCTAGTCATTGATCCAATCAGTAAACAGACACACTGAGCCAGCCTGCAGCATTTAAGGAGATACCAAATTATCGTCCTCAAGTTGCTCAGCCTGCCTTGAAGGAACCAAAGGAGATCATCAGCCCCGGCAATGATTTCAGTTCTTGTAGAGAATACCTTCATTAATCCCTGGACAATATATACGCCACCTCTCCTCACCCCAGTCCTACCAGAAACACAACTTTTAAAGAAGCCACAAATTTCACAAATTTGTCAGAAGGAAGGTGATAGTTACATCTTAAGTTCATTAGTGAAGGACAACAATATAATGTCCTGCTTAAGATGAATTACTACTAGAAGTATTAAAAATACCACAGTCTCAGGTGATGGTGCCAGGGGAAGGAGCTGGCTGCAGCGGGGGATGGGCAAGGGTTTCTGCTTTCCATTAGAAGCTCTTCTGTTCTAGCTTCAATAAGCACTAGAAAAATAAAAAGGCGATTTAGCCTTTTCTCTTTAGTCTGTCCTTTCCTTATGGCTTCCACCACTCTCTCTCAACTATTGGAACGAGGAACAGACTGACTCTACAGTTCACTCTTCAACTGTACACATTCAATTCACGCTGCCTTTCTGCTTCCTGTGTGCCATGCGCAGCAATAGGGTGATGGGTAAAGACACCCTTGCTCTCGGGGAAGAATGGACACGGTCCAGTCAATGCTTGATTTTAGGCCTTTTTTTTCTGTCAGCTCAGTCCCTTCTTCACTTCTGGCTACTATGACTTGAGTTTTGACAAGATCTAGGGCTATGGGCGGGGTTTTGATTGGAGTAGATAACCGTGATGGATAGAGTGAGCCAAAGGGGACAGGATAGGAAAGTATAGGAACTGTCCGGGGCAGCCAGAGACAGAGTTTGAGGAATTGTGAATTAGACTTAAATTGTTATCAGAAGGAAGGATAAAGACTTGATCCAAGAGAGAGGAGGGAGATGAGGGGGTCTTATAGATAGGAGATAATAGATAGAACTCAACGTTAATTTCATAAACAAAGGTCAGAAGATTGACAAGCCTTGGTATGATGGTTCATAGCTGTAATCCCAGCATTTAGAAGACAGAGGCAGGATGTTTGCTGCAAGTTTAAGGCTAGCCTAGGCTACATAATGAATTCCAGGCCAGCTGCGGTTACCTAACAAAACCCTGTCTTGTTAGGGGAAAGAGTAGGAGGAAGAGGAGGAGGACAAGAAGAAGGAAAAGGCGGAGTAGGGGAGGTTGATGAGGTGGCTGAGCAGGTTGGAAACTTAAATTTGACCCTTGGAACTTACATAAAGGTAGAAGGAGAACCAACTCCACACACGCACCATGGGGTGCACCAGCCCCACACATGTCACACACACATGCATATACAATAATAATTGTAAATGAGAGGACAAGGTGGAGGAGGAAGGAACGCAGACAAAAAGATGACTGACTACTTCAATGTTTTTCAAAAGTAAGTTTTTAGAAAACAGTGATGTGACAGTTAGAAATCACCAAGAAAAGTTACCTAACAAAGAGAATGGATTTGTTTTGAGATATTCTAGGACTGAATTTCTAGGCAGGCTTCTGAACAAATGTAAGTCCTTAAAGCACTCGAGAGACAGAGACAGGCGGATCTCTGTGAATTCGAGGTCAGCTTGGTCTACAGAGCGAGATCCAGGACAGGCACGACTATACAGAGAGACCTTGTGTTAAAAAACCAAAATTAAAAAAAAAAAAACAAAGTACATATGGATATGATTGCCTGATGGGAAATTAGGAAACAGAGGAGATCAACATCTTGAGACTGCTGAAAGGTTAGGAAAACTACGGAGAGACAGAGAAAGTCACTTGGAAAAGCAAGAGCAGAGCCAGGGTCATGCCCTTAAAGGATCTGTGGGAAGCTGGGAGCAGAAGGGCATGCTGGTGATCTCAGAACTCAGGGGGCTGAGGTAGGAAGACGGACAGGAGCTTGAAGACAGACTGGGCTACATAGTAGGTACCAGGCCAACCAAGGCTAGATGGCAGGACACTGTCTTAAATACATAAGCAAATAGTAAATAAATACCAGAGAGAAGGGAGAACTTAAAAAAAAATGCCACAGTAATCAAAATAGCAGAGTTAAGGAGCATAGGAACTGTGAGTGGCTTGTGAATTCTGTCACCAAAAATAGGACTTTTTAAAAACTAAGGTGTCCTAATTCATTTTTTAAAAGTAGGATGTGTTTAATAAAAGTATCTGAGTGTAATTTGACAAGTGTTGGAAAAGCATGTATCTGTGTGGCCTCAGTTAAGACAGTGACCAGCAGGGTTTCACACACAGTGTCTGGACAGGCTTTCAGTTCCTCCCAAACAGCTGTACAGCAAAGGTAGTTCGGCAGAAAGAGGGAAGCAACTCACATGTTTGAGGCCTGCAGAAAGGTAGATGAAGTCAGATGAAGTAAAACATCAGATATTGAAGTCAGGGTTACCAGGGGCAAAAGGACAATGTTTTGTAAGTGAGACTGGGTTTGAGGTTGTGCAATCCTGTGTGGTTTGCAAGTAAAAGCAGGTGACTGGCCATCAGGGGTTGACATCAAAGTCGGCCTTCATTCTGCAGAGAGTTAAGTGGTGTATGTTCATGGGGGCTCCTGCTCAAAGTCTGAGGTGACAAGGCTTCTGGAAGCTTCTTTAAAGACTTTGTTCTCTGAATGACCCGATAAAAGTGAGATCTTGGCTGATACTCGAATATTTGGTTATTGTTATGTTAGCATATTGAAACTGCCTTTAGCTAAGGCTGTGTTAAAAGGCACACATGTTGATCCCGGCAGGACAGCTGTCCAGTGTATTCCACTTTGTATTCAGAACTGTCTGTTGTAGATATCAAGGGGCTTGGGGTGTCTCCCAGTGTCCCCCCTGAATTATTAAGAGAGCTGACCTGTACCAACTCACCCTACTTTTCCTTTTGCTTTGAATGGTGCATTCAGCTGCCAATACGAACTCTTAAAATTATGGCTGGGATCAAGCCATTCACCTGTTTAAATTCCTCCATTCCCTTCCCTATTGCAAAGCAAACCTCAAACTCTTACTTCAGCGACAAGCCAGGCAGGTCTGGTTTTCACAATGACTCACCGTAAACAACTCTATGCTCGTCACTGGATTCTCTTCACTTTTCCCTCCTCATTGCTTCCTAGACAGGCCAAGTCATTCCTGGTCGTGCCTTTGTGCTAACTGACCATCTCCCCGTGAATGCTCTACAGAAAAACCATGGCGCTAAACATCCTTCATCTGACTCTCCCGTGGATACAGAAAGGAATCTGCCCAAATTACCCTATTCTTTCTCTACCTACCCATAGTACTTTTTTTTTTGTAATAATCCTCATCAGCCCAAAATTCACTATGAATTAAATCATTTACATGCTTATGGTCTGCTTCCATCACTATGACAACTGTTTTCACAGACTGGCTCATCCTCCTACCCCTGTGACTAAAACAGTAACTGAACAACAGTAACCGTGTGTGTTACAGAAATGAATGAATGAGTTAATTTTTATACCTTCCCATAGTCTTTACCTATCATTCTTTACTCACGGTTTAGCTCAGCACCTTCATTTCATAGGGGAATGAGTATCTTACTAGGGATGAAGATTTCCTTGGGACTACTTCTCACACTCGTTCCAGGTTCCCTATTATTTCGTTTTCTCTCATTGCAGTGAGACCCTGTCAGTGAGAGACTGTCTGGATCAAGTTGCCCTATGGGCATGCCTGGGGGAGATTGTTTTGATTACCTTAACTGCTAGAAGAAGGCCCGGTCTGAAAGTAGGCAGCACCACTCCCTGGTTTGGAGCCTTGGATTATATGAGTTAAAAAAAAAAAGAAAATAAGGGGGAGCTGATCGAATGCTAGGTATGCTCGAATTTATCCACTGTCTGCTTTTTGATGTCACGTGACTAGCTCTTTTGGGTTCTTGCCTTGACTTCTCCACAGTGGTGGAAATGTGGTGGTTTGGATGAGAAACATTTCTCACAGCCTTGAACACATGAACTCTTCCTTGTTCCTGGGTTGATGGTAGTTCTTGAGGAGGCTTAGGTTCTATGACCCCGCTGGAGGAAGTACATCCCTGGGGGAGGGCTTTGAGAATAAGAAGCATTGACTACTCGGCGTTTGCTCTCTCTGCTCCGTTCTTACAGGTCAAGACGTGAGCTCACAGCTCTCTGCACCCGCCACCATGCCTGCCACTTGCTGTTGTATTGTCCCTATGCTACCAACTCGAACTCTGGAACCATAGGCCAAAATAAACTCTTTCTTCAGTTGCCTTTGGACATGGTGGTTTATCATAATAATAGAGAATTGATGAATACACAGTGTGACTTGAAATTGTGAGCCAGAGGGAACCCTTTCTCCCTTAAGTTGTTTTTGGTCAGAGTGTTTTTATCATAGCGACACAAATGAAGCAAAGACACTCGCTTTCTGTCACTGACACACCACTGGACCCCAGTGCTATTGGCGATGTGTTAGTCATGAAACCTAGGAGTTGAAGGCATAGTGTTCAAAATATCTTCTCTTCCTCTTCCTCCTTCTGGGGTCATGATCTTTGCTCCCTCCTCCCCTTCTGCCATTTCTGGGGTTCACTCTATTTACTTAGTGTGAGTGTGTGTGGGAGGGGAGTATGGGTGTGTGTGTTCCATGACATGTGTGGTAGTCAAAGTCAACTTTCAGCAGTTGTCTCTCTCCTTCCACCATATGGGTCCCGGGACTTGAACTCTGATCGTCTGTGTTGGTAGCAATCACCTTTATCCACTGTAGGGCCTAGAGTTCCACTCTTAACCCATCTTCCCCACTGCTCCCTCACGAACTCATCTATGACCATGACCTCAGCTGCAGTCTACTTTCTTACAGGACTGCACCATGGGACCGTATTCCTCTACTCATCCCAACTCATACTGCGAACACCTCCATTCTGATGTGTCAGAGCAACACACACTTTACATTCCCGAGGTAGAGTCCACTGTCCATCAGAATTTCTCTTCCTGCAGTGCTCCCCATGAATGGTAACTGGCTATTCAAGCAGGAAACAGCCTTGCTCTGTTTCCTTCCAGCAACTTCAGGGATAAGTCTGCTTCCCAGATAATTATTGTGTTTCTGTCTCCTCCACTGATCCTGTTTTGGTTAAATACACCTACCACCCTCTCCTGCCCAGATTACTGTACCAGTCTCTCAATTTAAATTTGTTCTAAATGCACATTATGACATCTTTAGTGAGGTGCCAAATTAATGTAGTTCATAAGAAGTTTTTCAAGGAAATTTATATCCACAAACCATAGATTAGCAGAGCCATTGTAAGTAGCCACACAGAGACATGGAGGGCAGGGGGCTGCTTTTCCTTTTTGCTGAAGGTCAAAGGACTTGGATATTTTCAGTGACTCAAGGGAATATCTGCCTCCAGTGGAGAAGTGTCTGCCAGGAACAACACTTAGGTGAAATGTGGTGCCTGGAGAAATGCAGGATTCATTCCATCCTACTGTTGTTTATGTATGCATCATAACTGTGAAAAGACATCAGGACCAACGGAAGAGCTCAGCAGGTCTAATGACCTGTGCTCAATCCTTGGGACCCATATGGTGGAAGAAGAGAGATGCTACAGCTGTGCCTGCCCTGACACCTCTAGACACACCATGGCAAGCACATGCACACACATGCACATACAGGCACACGCATGCACACACACACACACACACACACACACACACAAACACACACACACACACACACACACACACACACACACACACACACACACAGGTTAGTCAATGTCCCATATATCCCAGCACCTACCCAACCCCATCCGTGAGATGGCTATAATCAGAATTTTAACATGAAAGAAAATGGAATGGCAGGTAAGGTGTCTGGCTATAGTGTGTGAAGTGAACTCAACTCTTTTGTGTAGTTTATGCATTTAGGGCTTACTATGGGCTGTTTCACACTACTCTGTCTTCATTTTGCCCCTTGCCCACCCCATTCGAATCTGTTTTTAAAAGCAATTTGTTTTTACAGGAAGTAGTCTGGAGAGGGACATCCATGTTTCCAAAAGATTGGTTATGAATATTTGTCATCATTTAAGGAGGGTTGGTTACAAATTGTTATTGTTCATAGTCAGGGTTAATATTAAGCCTCTGAGTTATTATTTGACAGTGGCTGCAAGACAAGAAAACTCTGCCTACAGTTTTTGTTTTTGATTTTATTTTAAATTTGGGTCTCATTGTGACTCTGGCTGGCCTGAAACTCTCTTTGTAGACAAGATTGGCCTGGAACTTAAAGAGAGTTCTAGAGACAGGATCTCATTATGTAGCCCAGGCTGGCTTGTAAAAACTTGATATGTAGCTCAGGCAGTCTTTGAGCTCATAATCCTTCTTGCCACTGAGATTATAGGCACTAACACAATTGGCTTGGACTTGGTGTTTGTCAAGATAAGAAAGGGGGCTGGAGAGATGGCTCAGCCATTAAGAGGTAATACCCTCCAGGCCATTGTGGAGGTAGGCACTGGGAAGGCAGAGGTAGGTAGATCTCTTTGAGTTTCAGGCCAGCATGGGCTACAAAGAGAGTTCCAGGCCAGCCAGGATTAAACAGTGAGACCTTGTCTCAAAAACAAAGAAATTAATTTAATTAAATTTTAAAAAGTTAAGTCGTGTATCTCTAATCTTCCCGAAAACCTCAGGTACGTATTCACTTGATGTCTGTTAAAACAAAGTCAAAGCAAGGGCTCTAGTTCAGTGTTCTCTCTTTCTTTCTATTGAGTTTGAATTTTTATGTATATAAAGTCTGCAGTTTGTCAGCCCACGACCTCTCACACATTCCCATAAGTCAGTCAAGAGTACACCAAGCATTTACATCTACTACTAATTCAGGGACCATAGGAGAAAGAGAAAAGAGAAGTGTGGTCTCTTCTCAAGAAATGTACCTGTAACTTAGCAAACACTGGTGGCTATAGATGAGGGGGATGGTCTATCAGATGGCGCTTGCATGTTAAGCATGTTAGGTAGCTTAGCATGGCTCAGAGGTTATTCTATTATAAACTTAAGTTATGCTTAATGAAAGAAATCAATTTGTATTTTATTCAGCCCACAAAGGCTCTGGTTTAATGTTCTAATTTTTAAATGAGGAATCTATCTTTATATAAATGAATATAAGCTTCTTACTTTAATAACCACCAGAGATGCTGAGTTCAGAGAGTATGGTGATGAAATAACATGGCTTCTTTTCCATTTTAAAAGTAAACCACGCATGCTTGTGCTTTACTTAATTACCAGTGTCTCCACCGATCAAGTTGGCCTGCTTTCCAGTTAAGAACCAGAAATAATGATAAATACTACGTGTCAATTCAGAATAAAAATGTCCTTTAAAAATAGGATTTGCCTATGACCCCTCTAACAATGATGAAATCAAGTCCCTTGGCACCCAGTTTAAATGTTACATATGTATAAGCAGTAGGGAGAGTAACTTAATGTTAGCCATTTTTTCAATCTAACTTTTCTAAAAGAGACAGATGCCTTAGTTTAAAATAATCATGGGTACAGTTGTGTTTGTGATTTCATAAGCTAATGAAGTCTGGTTGAAGTTCTCTTCTCTTTTTAGGGGGAGGGGAGGTTGAGACAGGGTCGTTCTGTGGAGCCCGGGCTGTAGATCAGGCTGGCCTCGAACTCACAGAGACCCACCTGCTTCTGCTCCACCCCACAGTCTCCTCCATGCCGGGATTAAAAGTGTGCGCCACCACATGGGGCTGCTGAAGTTCTTCTAACCATTACTCACATTCTACTGCCAAAGAAGTCACACCACAAGTTTTAAACACAACTTGTATTGTCTGTTTTGCCATCCTTGAACTATGGTGGATGTTTCCCAGAGGTTCGTTTCAGGCTACAAGAGCTTGAACAGCTGTAGGTGGTGGTGCAGACACTTAGCCCAGCACTCTGAGATGCGGAGGCAGGAGCATTGTGGTGAGGCCCCGGTTCAAAACAAACGAAGCTTTAAAATAGTCTGCGTGGTGTTGACAAAATGGCTCAGATGAAGACCTGAGTTAGGTCCTAGGACCCACACAGTGGAAGGAAAGAACTGATTCCCATAAGTTTTCCTCTGTCCTCCACAAAGGGCACACATGCACTCACACACAGAGGGCACACATGCACTCACACACGCACACTCTTACACACACACACACACACAACACACACACAACACACACACAAAATTAATTAACAAAATAACTTGTATTCCACTTGTGAATTATTTCATTTTTAGTTACATCTTTTTTTTCATGTTTTTTTCTTTCTGTAAATGTGTAAAAATAACTATGTAATGGACTGTGGAAAAAACCAAATGAGTAGGGGAGGTTTTTCAAAAACTCCGGTCTTTAAGGGGCTGACAGGAAGCTGCCTCATCAGGACGAGCCTCACCCTTCCACGTTTTGTTTACTCTCTCTGCCTTCCCTGTTTATTGTGTTAAATTGACTTTCTATTGCTCCGTTGAGCACTCTGTCCTAAGCAGCCCTAGGAAATTCAGTTCATACACGAAGTACTGAGTTACCAGTTTTCCTGTCAGGAATTGTTTAATACACATAAGGTGGGATAGAAAGAATTCAGTGGGAGCTCTAAGGGCTTGGCATGGGCTCTTGGGTGGGTGAGAGATCACAGAAGGGTGCAGGTTCTCTGCCGTCCACCTTTGTAGTGTGGAGAAGAACCACCAGCATTGTGTCCTAGGACCTTTGGGATAGTTGATACGACTGAGTTAGGCAAGATAGCTCTTTGAAGTACCCAAAAGAAAGAGTAACCTGCATGAACTGTATCATTATCTCAACCTAATTAGTACTTAAACACAATGCTCAGCTGTCACCATACCATGATACTAAGCTCTATTGTTCCCTAACTACAACCTGTGAGGAAATCAGGAAGAAATCACATCCCTATTTTCTTTCTTTTACTTTCTTGTATGCAAATAACATTAATATTAAAGTTTCTAGAAGAAAATCAGCATTACTCAGACACTATTTTTGTATGGCAATGTGGAAACTGAATTCATTTCACTATAGCTGTTTTCCACATTAAAGTTTTGAAGGGTCCCAGCACATTTCTCCAGTAGATAAGAAGTTTTGCATGCTGATACACAAATTCAGGAGTACACCAAAAATTATACTGAGGCTTAGATGTTTTCTTAATTCTCTGAAAAATTATTAGATACAAGATAATACACATAGAAAGAACCTTAAAAAACATTGTTCTAAATGTGAAAATGAGACAAAACATTTGTCAAGAGAAAGAAAACTTGAGCTATAATCCACACAAAACTCCCAGCTGCCGCAAGATTCTCAGCCAATCCCAAGACAACAGGATTGTGTTCTTGCTGTGTGGTATGTGGGAGTTAATATGTATAAATAAATTGGGATTAGTGGAGGCAAGGTGTGAAAACTTACATGTTGCATCATCACCAGCAGATAAATAGCTCCCCAGCTTTCATCCACTGTGAATTAACCGTGAGATACATTGTCCTATATCCTATGGGACCAAGAGATTAAGATGCCCCCTCCTAGACTGTGTTGGTTAACTGGACTAACAAGTTTGTCAAAAATTAAGCAAGTGGAGAGAGAGCAGGAAAGACTGCTCAATCATTAAGAGTTAAGAACATTGGCTGCTCTTCCAGAGGACCCGGGTTCAATTCCCAGCACCCACTTGGCAGCTCACACCTATCTGTAACTCCAGTTCCAGGGCTTCTGACACCTTCACACAGACATACATGCAGGCAAAACACCAATGCACATAAAAATAAACTATATTTTAAAAACTTAAGCAGCATAAAAAACAAACCAAACAAAACCCCCACCCAATCCTTTCTCCAAAAGAATATGAAAAGTTCTATATTATGTTAAGTAAAATAAAAAGCCTAACATATGCATTAAAATGTAATAGTAAACTTCACAAAAGTTGCTATCAATCTAAAAATATGCTGTCTTGAAAATGATAACACTAAGTCGCCAAAAAAAGTACTGATGGCCTCTCACATACCTATTCCAGTGATGTATGCAGTTTTAAAAGGTTATAACATGGGGCAGAGATGGCTCAGCAGTTAAGAGCACTGGCCTCTCTTGCAGAGGACATGGGTTCGATTCCCAATACCTTTAAGGTTGCTCACAACTGTTTGTAACTCCAGTTCCAGGGGATCTGGCATGGTCTTATGGCCTTTGTAGAACCACATACACATGGTTATAAGACATTTGGTTTTTTCTATCTTTTTTTTCTTCATTCCTTTTCTTCTCCCCTTCTCCTTTCGGTGTTAGGGATCAAATCCAAGGCATTGACCCCATATTCAAGACAAACCCTGCTACTGACTTGCATTTCCAGCCCCCCGGTTTGCATGTTCACAGGCGTGATTGAAGAGTGATATTCCGGAAACCATCTTTGATTTCCACCCTTTTAGAGATAGGATGGGAATGTTAAAGCAATTATTGAATATGTATCCACCAAAAGTAATTTAGGAAAGGAAGGGGAGCGTGTGTGTGTGTGTGTGTGTGTGTGTGTGTGTGTGTGTGTGTGTGTGTTAAAGATAGATAGATAGATAGATAGATAGATAGATAGATAGATGGATGGATGGATGGATGGATGGATGGATGATAGATAAAAGTCAGGTAGGAGAATATGATCAGTCACATGTGTGTGTTGAACAGGTCAGCTTCCATGTTAACCTGTTGTTAACCTGAGCATATTACCTCTTCTTCTCTAATGTCTATACTTCCTTTCTTTAACTTTTTACAATTAAATTGTTTTGAGAAAGGATTTTGCTATGTACCTCAGGCCAGCCTGAAATTCACAGCCTCCTGCCTTGGTCTTGCTAGTGCTGGGCTCACAAGTGTGTGTCACCACACACTGCTCTGGCTTCTACACACCTATTCAGCCACTCTTTAGCATTGACTTTTCTACGTTATTAGGCACAGATATTGTCAAGAGGACAGTCTCCTATCAAACCTCTTGTGTTCTCTTAAAAACAAAGCTTATCGGAGGGTGTCATGAATCACTTATCAGGGGTTTTTTGTTTTTTTTTTGTTTTGTTTTGTTTTTTGTTTTTTGTTTTTTGTTTTTTTGTTTTTTTCGAGACAGAGTTTCTCTGTGTAGCTTTGCGCCTTTCCTGGAACTCGCCTTGGAGACCAGGCTGGCCTCGAACTCACAGAGATCCGCCTGGCTCTGCCTCCCGAGTGCTGGGATTAAAGGCGTGCGCCACCACCGCCCGGCCGTTTTTTTGTTTTTTGAGATAAGGTTTCTCCCATTTATCAAGGATTTATAATTACAGAAGAAAATTTTGTTTTGGTTATAAAAACAAAGTTTCAGTCTGAGACACAATGAATAATTATCCTTTAAAAGTTGAGGAGTAGGGTCTGGAAAGATGCCTCAGTGGTTAAGAGCATTTACCGTTCTTGCAGAGGACTCTGGTTCAGTTCCCAGCATCCACATGGCAGGTCGCATGTCACTTCAGTTCTGATATATCCAACACCTCCTTCTGGCCTCTACAGGTCCCTGCATGAGCATGATACACATCAATTAACAAGGTACACACATACACATAAATAAATAAATAAATAAATAAATAAATAAATAAATAAATAAATAAATAAATAAATACACCTTTGTTCAAAAGTGGAGGGACACATTTACTCTTTGCGTTCATAATGCATAATATGTAATACAGTAATATATAATATGTAATATAATAATATATAATACGTAGTACAAACAAGATTTCTCATGTGTAGTGTTTGAAAACATATAAAATATTACACAATGAAACACTTTACAGCTAGTCTTTAAAGCATTATGCTGGAGGGAAGACCTAGATGTGAATAGCACACATTGTGTGATTCCATTTTTATGAAATTCTAGGCAATGAAAAGCCATCCAGAGACAGAAAGAGGGCCGGGGTTGCCCAGGAAAGAGAAGAGAGAAGCAGGAGAGGAGGGAGACCTTTTTTGTGCTGGAAATATGTGTCATTTTGACCTTTGCTGATGGCTTCAAAGATGTATGCACACATTAAAACTTACCAAAATTGTACGTTTTACATGTGTACATGGAAGACAGCGATTAGACTCCGTAAACTCTACTCTTGATGGTTACATTAGTCCTGTTCAGATGAACTGTGCTAATAGACTCTCTACACCCACATCTATCCTGGGATTAAGGTGACACATAGAAATAAGGGACAGAGCCCCAGCTGTGATGGACAAGAGGACAAGCCCTTCTTTTGATGTGTAGAGGTCATGGCCCTGGGCACTTACCTCAATCTTTTCAACCGGCACTCATCAGTTTACTTTTATCACCACAGAAGTCACTTTCAGAACTCTCACTCTTGGGGTGTCTTGAAAAGCGCGTGCTCTGTCATAGTCCTGTAGCTGTGGAAGCCGTGGTGTGGGTTTGATAGCTGTGGGAGCTGTGCTGTGGCTTTGGTAGCTTTCATTGATGAGAAGGAAAGAATCAAAAGCAATGATTCAAGGACATGAAAAAGTCGGGTATCTTTATTTTATCATTACTATGTAGGAGAAGAAAACTACTTATTAGTACATACTAATTGCATAAAATGGGTTTCATTGTGACATTTCCATACATGCATATGCACTACAAGTAGCCTGCAAAATAGATTTTGGAAACTTTAGAGTTCATAGCACTCCCTCAGTTTGTTCTGGCCACACTGCAGTCACACATCCTGGCTTCCTTCTGGCCACTGCTTTAATATAGATCCTTCACCCTTTACTGTGGTCTGCCCATGCTTCTCAGCCAGGCCCCTGTCTAGGTCTTCATCACCATTCGGTCCTCAGGCACTCAGTACTTTTCACTATCTGACTCATCAGGGCTTCTCGTGCTGTAAAGCAGTTCGGGTCCTCCAGGAAGCAGATTCAGCCAGTGTTTTTTTTTTGAGTTCCGGATGTTTATCAGGGAGTGGTGCTTGAGTCAACACCCGTGCAAAGGAGGGGGCTGAGGCAGAGGTGGGAAGAGGGAGCAATCCAGCTGAGATGCAAGCCAGACAGTGCCAGCCAACAGTACAGGGTGCTCAGAAACTTGAAACAGAACACAGAGGTGGCCTGCCTGTCCGGGGAAGGGTGTGACCTTGGCTCGCATGAAGGAGGAAGGGTGTGACCTTGATCTAGACGTGGGGGGAGAGGTGTAACCAGAGTGGGACTTCTGAGCCTACGTCTGAGAGCATTGGCAGCGCAGCAGGCCCCAGGAGCAGCCAGTCCCTCCTCAGAGGGGGATTTGGGCTTCACTTATTTCACATGCAACGTCTAGTGCTCCCAGGCTCTTGGGTCATTTCAGATCACCCTTCTATTACAATGAATAGCAGATTAAACTTCCAGACTTCCAGATTAAACTCAGCGGGCTTGTCTACCAGGTCAAGCTCCCCATAGGCCATCATTCTATCCTGGCATAGTCTTTATTATACCTCATAGTAGTACGTTGCTTGGGTATACTTTTTTTTTTCCTTGGAAAAATAACTTCAAGAGGTCATAGTGCCTTCTGTAACATTCACCCCGGTTTCCCCAATGCCTCATGGTGATACAGCAGATACTCAGATGATGACTGAAACATTGGTGAATCCAAGTTCAGGAAGCACTGTAAGAACCAAAGGTCCTTGGCCATACATTCACTCTAGTATGTGCCAAAGTTGGTAACATTGGCATTGCAAGTCAGACTTCAGGCTCCATAATTACATAGCCTAATAGGTCAGTCCCAGCTCCATTATACCTCAGGGAAGAGCTCTTAAGACCCTGCCCTGCCCCTGAGTATTTATAGGCAGTGAATGGCTTCTAGGTGAGAGACACATTTTTTTCCAGTGGTGTAGCTACTGATAAGGTGTGTACGCTTTTGTAAGTGTCCCCAATGAAATTCTCTCTCTCTCTCTCTCTCTCTCTCTCTCTCTCTCTCTCTCTCTCTCTCTCTCTCTGTCTCTCTCTCTCTGTCTCTCTCTCTCTGTCTCTCTCTCTGTCTCTCTCTCTCTCTCTCTCTCTCTCACACACACACACACACACAGAAGACATTTAAATAGAAGGGAGAGTAGAGAGTAGGTGGGAAGAAGGGGACCATAAAGGGTGAATATAACCAAAATATATTATATGTGAAGAAGCCACAGTGAAACCCATTATTATATATAATTAATATATGCCAATTGGAATGCCCTTCATTAGGCTCATGTATTTGAATGGTTGGTCCCTAGTTGGTGAAACTGTTGGGAAGGTTGGATGTGGCCTTATTGGAGGAGGTCTGCCACTAGGGCAGCTGTGAGGTTTCAAAAGTCCCCACACCATTCCTACTGAATGCATTCTCTCTCTCTCTCTCTCTCTCTCTCTCTCTCTCTCTCTCTCTCTCCCTCACACTTGTGATCAGATGTAAGCTCTCAGCTACTGCTCCAGCACCATGTTGGCCTGCCTGATGCTATACTCACCACGATGGTTATGGACTCACCCTCTGGAACTGTAAGCCCCAATAAACTCTTCTGTAAGTTGCTTTGGTCATGGTGCTCTGTCACGGAAGTAGAAATGTAACTAAAACACTAATGAAAACCTTAAGTGCCTCAAACTAGTCATCTCAGTTAAGAAAGAGAGAGAGAGAGAGAGAGAGAGAGAGAGAGAGAGAGATCAGAACCTTGTTGGATTTTTCACATTTTCCAGTTTAATGCTGGTTTCAGTTTGCAGTTTATTTGGTTTATAGTTTTGTATATAGGAGATGGAGGACAACAGTGCCTTCTCACTGCTTAAGGTCTTCTAAGGGTTTTATAAATACTCTCCACTTACTTGACCTAGAAGTTCACAGTTCAGCAGTACTGATCTACTTGTAGCTCACAAGCCCTGCAGTGGAGAAGTGCACACGCAGGTCTGTAGCTGAAACATCTTCTCCCATATTAAGAAATTCCTACTTGAGGGACCAGCTGAGCGGTCATCCGGACCCAGATCCAGCGCTTTCGGTCTGTCCACACCAACATCGACTCCATCTAAGAGCTGCTGGAGCTGGTGCTGCAGAACCAGATCCAGGAACAAGTCATCCACACTGAGGATTAAAACCGGAAGCATGGCAGTGATCGAAGCCGTCACCCACCACGGCGGAGCAGCCCCAAGGAGCTGAGAGACCCATGGAGGCTCTGAGGGGAGACGAGGTAGTGGCAGAGGAGTCTGCAGAGCCCACAGTGTCCATGGGAAGATACTTCTAAAAAGTGGACTCACGAACCTGGTCAAAAGATGGCGGAACAGAGCCTGATGTGCCGAGGAGAATGGCCAAACTACAAAGGGGAATGCGGTGGTCCATGTAGCCAGAAAGGGCCATGTGCAAGTCCAAGAGCCATGCTGCCGCTGACTATAAAGGGCAAGGAAGCTTCTTTTGCAGTGTGGTGTTGATAACTGCAGACGCACAGCCGAGAACGAGACAAACAGAAGGTTTCTGTGCCAAGCCTCAAACCAAACAGTCTAGACAGACAGCCATTGAAGAGAACTCTTAAGGATGCGATAAGGATGCTGAAGTGTAGCTCTTCACAGTTGGTGGCTTCTGGTGGGGGTTGGGGAGGGGAAGGAATCAGTTTTCTTTATGGGGCTGGCCACTGGGAGCTTGACCATGCTCCAGTGAACATGTGGGCAACACAGATTGGAATTTACATTTCTTATCTTCTTTTGTTTTGGGGACATTCATAAGGGGAGGGCGGGCCTGGGAGGACTGGGAAGTGAATGGGATTGAGGTGCATTACGTGAAATTTCCAAATAGCTAATAAAAAAATTAAGTTCAAAACAATGGAATTCCTACTTGAGTATGAATTGGTTCATTGGCTTCCAAACTTTCCTCCTGAACAAAGAAAGCCCTCCCTTAATTCTTCCTCGCTTGTGCTGACTTACCAATTTCATCAGGACACCACGCACATTTTTAGCCTGTTGCTCTAAACCCCAAATTATGTCTGTCAGACCATAAGCTTTGTGAGAGCAGGCCTCCTCCATCTCTGGGTTACAAATCCAGATCCCGATAAACGTTTTATGATTTTAATTAGAAGGAAGCACATCAGCTCTCTTTACAAAGACAAAAATGAAAGAATTTAGATTGTCTGTGGTATGCTAAGAACAATAAGTAAGTAAACAAACAAAACTGGACAGGGTTTGGCAAGCTGGAAGTCAAAGGTTCTTGATTACCCTTTTATATTGGACTGAAATGTAATGTCCGTATAAAAAGTGCCCCCAAATATCAGGGTCCTATCCCATGAACATCACAGAATGAATACTTGAAAGTATCCAGGCTGTGAGCTGGAACAGTCCTAGGAAGCACCCAGCTTTGCATTTTTCCTGTTACTAGAAAATGTATCAGCGTCCTCAGTGGTTTTTCCTCCTAGAAATGGGTAACTGTCACTCCTGCCTTTTTTGTAGGTTGCCATGGCAGTCACCTGACAATCATGTTTACCCACCTTTTCAATAGCATGTGTCTTGAAACTGTCATCTTTTTAAATCACACACACACACACACACACACACACACACACACACACACACCTTTATGGCTTGCTTCAGTGGGGCCCCACTTCTTCCTTTGTCTCTCTTTACTGGGTGTGTGTTTGTCCCATATTCTTCCTAGCTGAAGCAGTTTGCCCACTTCCTGTCAATCGCCTGACCTCCCTTCTCATTTTAACTCCTTTCATTATATATATATATATATATATATATATATATATATATATATGAATTAGTAATTCCTAAAGGAACTGAAGGCTTGCAGTACTTTAAGTAAGACCCACGTGTGAATTCTTCACTTAATCCAGACTTCAGAGAGTCAAGTGAGTCTACGGAGCTGAGTGGAGAAGATGATACATTTAGAGAAAATGGTTCAGTTTTCTGGATGACGGTTACAAGACTGTGAAGAAACTGAAACTGCTTGAGGGCCTCAAAGGGTTAATAGTAAGAGCTGTACCCGGGAGATGCGTGTCACGGCGCTGTAAACAGTGCTGCTACAGAAAGTTTCGAGAAGACGATTAACTGAAAATGCTGTGCGTTAGTCAGTCTAGAAGGAAGAGAATTAATAATCACAGAACCAATTGCTCCTTTGGAAATGTCTCATCTTTGCATACGTCCTCGTGAGTTAGCCTTTTCTTTGCTTTTTTTTTTTTTAAACACTCAACGTCTCCCCAGTTCTCATCAATCTCTCATCATTTGAAGAATCCGTGTCCGTTGAGATTCTTGATTAAAAGCCATTTCATTCAATGCCTAACGCTTTTCTCTTAAACCTGAATGAGGTGCTCCTAATTCCAGTCTGAAGTTAGAGAGTTACTGCTGGACAGCTTTGAACTGGGCTGTGGACGGGCTGGCAGACCAACGTGAGAAGTAAGTGGTAAGAACCACGGTGAGAATAATTAAGAAGAACAAAGGCAGGCGTCCACACCCACAGGAGTGGGCAGGAGGACGGCAAGCTAGAGGCCAGCCTGGGCTGCAAAGCAGCAAAATGAGACTCTGTCTTAATGTAGGGATTGGAGAGAGAGCTCAACAATTGCTACTCTTCCAGAGGACCCAGGTTGGGTTCCCAGTCCCCACAGTGGGCTGCTCACAACCACCTATAAAGTCAGCTACAGAGGATCCAACACCCTCTTCTGACCTCTATGGGCACCACAAACAGATGCACATACCCACACAGAGACAAGCCCATATGCACATAAATAAAAATAAATCTTCTAAAAAGACTGAAAAAATGCAGATACTGGGATCTGGTGTCACTCACGTACAACTTAAACATAGCAATACAAAATGCTGATACAAAAATCCCACATAGAATATTGCTTTTACTATGATTATTAATTAAATTTATTCATTTATTTTACATCCCGACCACAGTTTCCCCTCCCTCCTCTCCTCCCATTCCCTCCTCCCACCTGCCCCACCCCAATCCACTCCCCTTCTGTTTCTGTTCAGAAAGGGATAGGTCTCTCATGGGTGTCAACAAAGCATGGCATATCAAGTTGAGGTAGGACTAAGCTCCTCCCCTTGTATTAAGGCTTGGCAAGGCAACCTAGTATGAGGAATATGTTCCTGAAAGTCAGCCAAAACATTAGGGAGAGGTTCTGCCCCCACCACAAGAAATCCCACAAGTAGATCAAGCTACTTAACTGTCACACATATGTAGAAGACCTAAGTCGATCCCATGCAGGCTCCCTAGCTATTGGTCCAGAGTCTGTGAGCTCTTGTGAGCCCAGGTTAGTTGTTTCTGTGGGTTCCCTTATAATCCACAGCCCCAGAAAAGATAGCTAACAAGGAGGGCCCGAAGGGGGACTGGGCACATGGATTTCCCTGGGAAGGGGAAATAGAAGAGATCTCCTGGGTAGGCTGGGGGCTGGTGGGGATGGGAACATGAGAGATTGGGTTTTGGGGGGTGGTGGATGAAGGGGAAGATTAATGAAAGAGACATCTTGATGGGAGGGCATTTTGGTGTTAGCTAGAAACCTCATGCAAGGGAAACTCCTACTAATCCACAAGGATGACCCCAACTAGGACTCCTAGCAGTAGTGGATAGGCAACCTGAACTGGCCATCTCCTGTAATCAGATTGGTAACTACCCCAGTTGTCATCAGAGAGCCTTCATCCAGTGACTGATGGAAATAGATGCAGAGATCCACAGCCAAGCACTGGGCTGAGCTTGGGGAATCCTACTGAAGACAAGGAGGAAGGATTATATAAGCCAGGGATGTCAAGGGTATCACAAGAAATGTTGTTCTTTATAATGGGTCTACTTGTGGAACTGTCTCTCTAGGAGATTTGGGGAAGTCCAAGAAAGAAAGGGTGTCTAACTCATCCACAGCTCTGAATACAACGCCTAAATGATATTTCCAGGTTTCTAAGTGTCTCTTACTGACTTTTGCAGTAGTCACGGAATGGACTGTCTTTTAAATTCAGTCATCTCTTTTCTTCTCCCAAGCAACAGTCCAGAGTACATACCCTGGCGTTCTTCCCACCCCTATGTTGCTCTCACTCTGATTCCATGTAGGCCCATGGAGATACGTTCTTATGTAGCAAGGGGAGAAGATGCTATTAGTGTATTAACTACAGCTGAGTGCAGTGCTGCTCTTTTAAAATGCTAGTCAACAATAAAATCACAAGATCCATAAGCAGCAAGATTGTATTATTATGGTGTTTCTCCAAAATTAAATTAAATAAGATTCTATCTTTCTTGCACCAATTGTCCTCCCCTTCTGTGCTTGCTCACCCTACCTTGTTGCTTAAAGAGTCACTTCTGATCTAGGTGTGATGGCACATGCTGTAAAAGCAGAACTGGGAAGACTGAGGCAGGAGGATCACAAATTCCAGCCTACACTTGGCTGCATCATAAGAGACCTTACTCTCAGAAACAAGAAGCAACCAAAAATTACTTCTGGAAAAAATCATGACTCGCCATTTCTTACTTATAGCACAATGTACAAACTCACAGTATATGATCATACACAACTGTAATCTTGCCTTGTAAAAATCAGAGATCAGAGGCATGAAAATCATCACAATGTGTTCTAGGCTAAGTTTCCATGGTGAGACCCTTTCTCAAAATAAATCAACCAACTAATGTTGTGGAACAGTTTTTTTGTACACTGTGAAAATGTGTTACTCTCATTGGTTTAATAAAGAGCTAAATGGTCAATAGCTTGGCAGGAAGAGGTTAGGCAGGAAGAGGTTAGGCAGGACTTGCAGAAAGGGAGAGAGCTCCTGGGATGAAGAAGGGTGGAGTTGCTAGGAGACACAGGAGAAGCAAGATGAACATGCCATGCTAGAGAAAGATACTGCCACATGGTAGAATGTAAATAAGAAATATGGGTTAATTTAAGTTTTAAGAGCTAGTTAGTAACAAGCCTGAGCTATTGACCAAACATTTATAATTAATAATAAGCCTCTGTGTGTTTATTTGGGAGCTAGCTAACAGGACAGAATAATATGCATATAAACTAACAAACAATAAAAAAATAATACAAACAAAAATTTGAAGCTTTCCTCTGTTTTCTGTGTGTGTGTGTGTGTGTGTGTGTGTGTGTGTGTGGTGGTTGGCATGGGTATGCATGTGCCTAAAGATGCCAGAAAAGGGTGTTGGATACTCTAGAACGGAAGTTACAGGTGAATGTAAGTCTCCTGATGTGAGTTCTGGAAATTGAACTCAGGTCCTTTATAACTGGAGCAAATACTCTTAACTGCTGAGCCATCCCTCCAGGCCATTGCTTCACTTTTCAGAACTTTTTGTTTTTAATTTGAGACAAGATTTCATGTAGCTCAGTTGGCTTCCAACTCTCTGTATTAGGATGACCTTAAATTCATGATCCTCCTGCCTCCACCTCCCAAGTGCTGAGATTACAGGCATGTGTCACCTTGCCTGGTATGTGTGGTGCTGTGGATTGAGCCCAGGGCTTATACATGCTACATAAGCACTCTGCCAACTGAATGGCATCCCCAGCCTATCATCATTTCTTTGCCTCCCCTTCCACTCTTGTTGGGGGCACAGTGAACCCCAGTAGTCTGAATTTAGCACTATTCCTCTGACTTTAGAGCCGTTCCATGAGTCTGTGTTTTTGTTTTACGGGTTTCTGTCTGGATCGACTTCTCTTTGCCAAGCACATTCCTCTTCCGCCTTCAGAACTCAGCTCCCGTAAATGGACTTTTCCAAGGTGTCTCTGGCTCTCCCAACCTGGTTAGTTGATCCTCTGATCAATTGAGTACACCGCACATTGCACATCACATTATAACCCTATTGGAAGACATGACTTGAGTTTATGACTCTCACTGTATAATTTTCAAGGCTATGGTCTATGTGTTTATTGAAATATGTTCTTGTACATTGTATAAAATATTTACTTGTGCAAAACAAAAGGATTAAATACTGATACTGAAAAAAATTATTCTTCTTAACCCAGCATAAAGCTTAGACATAAGATTACTAATGAAAGACACCCACTTACACAGCTCTCAAGATGTGGTTTATTTAACAGGCTTTTGTAAAATCAAGAAGATATAATGATCAAAAAAAATGAAAACTATTATATACAAATAAACAAAGCAGCAGTGATAGCTGGCGACATTTACTGCTTAATTAGCAAATGCTAAGAACTCTTATAATTTGCTTTTATAAACAAATCCTCAATAACAACACCATTGGGTAGTTTTTATTTGTGAGTCCCCTTCTGAAATTGAGGAACCTGAGACACAGAACGTCTCTCCACAAACACACACAGGACGGCAAAAGAGGGATTGAGCCCAAGCTCAATGCTGCTAGAGCTGGAGTTTCAATCCTCTATTAAAAGAAAGTCAAGATAAACCAAATGACAGAGACGGGGAGCGGGGGAGAAAGAGAGAGACAGAGACAGAGAGACAGACAGACAGACAGACAGACACACACACACACACACACACAGAGGGACAGAGACAAAGAGAGACAGACAGACACACAGACACACAGAGAGAGAGATGGAGAGAGACAAAGAGAGAGACAGACAGAGAGAAACAGAGACAGAGACAGAGAGAGAGAGAGAGAGAGAGAGAGAGAGAGAGAGAGAGAGAGAGAGAGAGAGAGGAAGCTTTCTGGAAACATTAAAAAAAACACCTCATCTCCGTTCTATTTCTTAGAAAAAGTTTCAAATCAGAAAGACTTTATACACAAATAGCCAGCAAGCTCCTTAAAACACAAGCCATAAGAAAGTTCACATGTTTCAATAGAGTATGATTACAGAGAGGAACATCCAAATTATAAGAATTAATTGGAAAATTTACAAACCTGAATGCCCATTTGTCAAGTAAGCATCTGCTGTGGGATGTTCTGCATGGCAAATGTGTTGCTAATTAGTCAATAAATAAAACACTGATTGGCCATTGCCTAGGCAGGAAGTGTAGGCGGGACAAGGAGGAGAATAAAGCTGGGAAGTGGAAGGCTGAGTCAGAGAGACACTGCCAGCCGCCACAATGAGAAACAGCATGTGAAGATGCCGGTAAGCCATGAGCCATGTGGCAAGGTATAGATTAATGGAAATGGATTAATTTAAGCTGTAAGAACAGTCAGCAAGAAGCCTGCCACGGCCATACAGTTTGTAACCAATGTAAGTCTCTGTGTTTACTTGGTCGGGTCTGAGTGGCTGTGGGACTGGCAGGTGATAGAGATTTGTCCTGACTGTAGGCCAGGCAGGAAAACTCTAGCTACAAGCATCAACATACTACCTATCTAAAACTAGGCTCTTGAGGCTGGGGATGTAACTCAGTTGGTAGGTGTCTGTCTAGCATAGACTCCGAGTTCTAATGCAGCACTACAGCCAACAATCAATCAGTCAAATCTAGGGTACAAGCTCTACAAATGAAAAAGAATTGCAATGCACAATTCCTTATTGCAAAATATGAACACAGCCATTGCAAAAGACATGACTCTTCAGGGAAGAGTTATGAGAAGGTTTAGAAAGAGGAAAGAGAAGGGTAAAATGGCATAATTATTCTTGAAAATAAGAAAAGGTTTTTTGGTTTTGTTTTTGTTTTGTTTTGTTGTTTTTTAGTTTTCTGAGTTCTCTGTAGCCCTGGAACTCGCTCTGTAGATCAGGCTGGCCTCGAACTCACAGAGACCCACCTGCTTCTGCCTCCTGAGTGCTGGAATTAAAGGTGTGTGCCACCACCACCTGGCTTAAAAGAAAAGAATTTTAAAAAATATATGCCTCCTAAAGTAATTAGAGTAGACGGTAGACGGTAAAACTTAAGCTATACAGTATAGCCATTAAGTGCAAATGATAGAACAACAAATATGTTAAATATTCAAGTTATTCATTTTAAAAAACGAGCTTGAACATTGCACCAGAATTTGTTTTTCTCGACTACTTCAGAATCACATCCCACAGGAGAAATTTTATAACATAAAATTGTGACTTCTCTAAACTTCTGTAAAAATTAAGTTTAGGAAGGAGAGAGGAAGGCTGGAATAGGATGGCCTAGTCTGAATTTTTAACTGACAAGGCTTGAGCAGGCTTCGTTTCAGGGTCTGACTGAAGTAGAATGGCTTAGGAAAACTGCTTCAGGAAGTCAGAACACAATATGAACCAGTAAGACTTTCCATACCTTGCTAGTCACAGGAAACCTTAAAATACCAGTCCATTCTGCCCGAGTCTGCAGCAACAGCATTCACAGGATTGAACCAGGCAGAGACCACTCGCTTTCCCTAACAAAATAATATTTTCTGTGTTAATCTTACTTCTGCATTTCTTTCCAGAAAAAGTCTATGATAAAAGACAATCTTACCGAGCTGAGGGAAAGAAGAGACTATCAGAAATGGAATAAGGAAAGAGGGATTTAAAAACCATTAAGATCTTTTCTGGGGACTAGGTGGAGAGGGGTTTCACGCTTCTTGTGATGTTATTTTTAAAACCAGGACTGCATACAGAAGTAAACCATCAGATGCATCACTGCTAGCATACAAGCCAGTGGGCTTTCGGCTGTGTGGAAAGAAAACAGAACTAACGCTCTTGACCAGCCCTCAGCTGATATAACTATCCCAGCCCGGGAGCTGAGACATGAGCCCAGCTGTCAGGTGGCCCTCTGCACAGTCGTCATGTTTGTGCAGCCATTTGAAAGATTCAACTCCCTGAAAGATTAACTAACCGGACAGAAAAAGAGAGAGAGAGAGGGAGAGAGAGAGAGAGAGAGAGAGAGAGAGAGAGAGAGAGAGAGAGAGAGAGAAAGGAGAGAAAGAAAGGAGAGAAAGAAAGAAAGAAAAAGAAAGGAGAGAAAGAAAGAAAGAGAAAGAAAGAAAGAAAGAAAGAAAGAAAGAAAGAAAGAAAGAAAGAAAGAAAGAAAAAAGAAAGGAAGAAAGAAAGAAAGAAAGAAGGAAAGAAGGAAAGAAAGAAAGAAGGAAAGAAAGAAGGAAGGAAAGAAGGAAGGAAAGAAAGAAGGAAAGAAAGAAGGAAAGAAAGAAGGGAAGAAAGAAGGAAAGAAAGAAAGGAAGGAAGGAAGGAAGAAAGAACAAACTTATTCTTTTGCTGTTTTGTGGGGACAGGATCTCATGGAATCCAGGCTGGCTTCTGGCCTGGAACTGTCTACGTAGCTGAAGGTGGCTTTGAATTCCTGATCCTCCTGCTGCCATCTCCTGAGTGATGGGATTATAGATGTGTGCTACCACCCCAGTTTCCACAGTGGTGGGGTTTGAACCCAGGCCTTTGCAAACCCTAGGCAAGTTCTCTACCAACCCAGCTCTAGGGAGTCTGTTTCAGTTGCTAAATTTGGGGGTTATGTATTATATACAGTAATAAATGGAAAAAATGATGAGAAATGTAATCTAGTTAACTAGATTAAGTAGAGAAGATCTAGTTCCTGTTTTCTTAATTCAGTTACAATACTTATGATAAAATTCAGCACTACTATGTTGTTCCAGAAATGTAACTAAGTTCATATACATACAAACACATAAACACACACACTCACACACACATACACACACATTTAAATTAAATATATTATTGTATCTATGGAAGTACAAATTGTATTATTTTACTGAGCACGAAAATAAGTTGCTAGAATTTCTTGAAACTCTTAGGGGCTATCAAATAATAAAGGTAAAAATACACAAATATTTTAATGGAAAGTGAGTATGTATTTAATAGACTTTCTGGAGCATCTTTCATAGGAATGATAATAGCAGAGCAGCTTTCAGTCCACAGCAAAATGGAATGTAGACGCTCATTCGCCCTCATCCTACTCATGCACATCATCCTTACCTTCTACATCCCGTACATTTGTAACCATTGGTGAACCTGTATTGACACACCACCACCACCCGAGATCCATGGCTCACGTGACAGACATCCTTACAATTTGGTTGTGAAATGCTGTCATGGGTCATGTGTGTGACCACTTGGTCTCCAGTGGATGATGTTATTTGAGGAGTTGTTGAGCTTTTAGGAGGTGAGACAGAGAGAAAGGAAGCGATGTGTGGTGAGGTGTGAGACATTGAGGACGATAGCCTGACCCTGCTGCTGGCTCTTTCTCTATGTCTCTCTCTGCTTCCTGTTCCATGGAGATGCACAGAATGAGGAGTCCTGGCTACAGAGTCCCACTGTCATGGAGCCTCCCGCCCCGGTGCCTTTCTGCAGGGATGCATCTCTTCAACCATGAGCCAAAATAAGCCTTCCTTTAACATGTCCCATGTCAGGTGTTTCATCATATTGATGAGAAAAGTGCACGTTCTGTAGATCTTGAAGAAGAAACAATAATGTGCCCGCCACTGTTGAATTCTACTGAATAGTTTCACTGCCATGAACCCCCATCCCCACCCAGTCTTCACGACCACTGACTCCCTCCCTTCACAGTCCTCCTCTTCCAGCAGGTCATGGAGTTGGAATTGCATCATATACAGCCTTTCTAGACAGGCTTCTTCTGGTCACCAACGGCATGGAAGAGTCTTCCATGCTGGACCACAGGATGACTATCTATTCTTTTTTAAAACACGTCCATCACATTTTCCTGTTCTCCTCTTGTTCCTTAATCCTGACATCTTCTTTCTGTCCTCACTCCTCCATGGAAATCTATGCTCAATTTTTCATTGTTAATTGAGATAGGTTTTGGTGTATAGCCTGGCTGGCCTTGAATTCATAATCCTCATGTCTTTGCTCCCCGAGTGTGCCACCATGCCTGGCTTCAGACACTCTGGTCTTAAAGGTCACTAAAGACTCTCCACACAAAAAGCCCAGTTATATACCTACATACTTATGTATTTGCTTACACACGTAGCTGTGACTAAGAACCAGGGATAGGACATCAGCCAGCCCATGTGTGGGTAGAAAGGGCTCCAAGTATGAGCCACTATCAACACTTGCGTGTTTTGAATTTTTGATACTTTTTTTTAACTGTTTTATCTTTTCTTTATTCATAACATTTTATAGTGGCTCAAATATAAAATAACTATATGTATTGTACGTGAGTTTAAAACTTGTTCTAACTTTTGAGGGTCTCTTTGTTTGTTTGTTTGTTTGTTTTTTCAAGACAGGGTTTCTCTGTGTAATTTTGGTACCTGTCCTGGATCTCACTCTGTAGACCAGGCTGGCCTCGAACTCACAGAGATCCACCTGGCTCTGCCTCCCGAGCGCTGGGATTAAAGGCATGTGTCACCATTTTGAGAGTATCTTAAAGAATTACAATTTTGCCTTATAAAAAATTCTTTCATGATGTAAGCAATTATTAAAGTGATCCTTTAAAATAAAACAAAACATCCTCTGCTGAAATTAAATAGGGTAAGAATGATTTTATCGAAGTTATGCATGTCAGTATACAAATACTGTTACTACCATCAGAATCCCAGTAGCTCACAAACATCACTCTGTCTTGTTTGTTTATTCATTGTGCACACTGAAGTCAAACACACATGGAGAACATTGAGTATCTTGCTCTGTTGCTCATCTGTATATGCATGGCTGTGCCCTACCATTTACAGAGCTACAGGGAGTTGAACTTAGCTCCTCATACTTGAGCATCAAGCCCTCTTACCCCTAAGCAATACTCTAGACCCAGTCTGTATTTTTTATTTTATTTTATTTTTGTTTTTTCAAGATAGGATTTCTCTGGGTAGCTCTGGCTGTCATGGAACTCTTTGTATACCAAGCTGGCCTCAAACTCAGAGACACCCACCTGCTTCTGACTCCCAAGTGCTGGGATTAAAGGCATGCACCAGCTTATATTTTTATTTAAAAAAGTAAAACATTAGCAAATTAAAGAAGATATATTATTCTTTCTGGATAATAAGACATTTTGTTATTTTAGTTTTGAAATTCTCATCTGCTTGCATTTATTTAACTATTTTATCCATTTCCAAATTATTAAAAACTGTTACCTATTATGAGAAGTGAGTCAGGATTAATAAATGTCTTAAAAACTAGGACATAAATATTTGGCCAGATTGAAATTTCAGTAATAAAGCAAGAATAATTTGTTTCCTGGCTCTTAGATTAATAAATCATTATTAGTTACTTTACTGTTTATACTATTAAAATATAATAATAGATAGTCATCTGTACTTTATGTAGTTGTAAGTTTTCCTGTGTCCCACTTGGCCTGTGGTCAGGACAAATCTCTCTCACCCACTGGTCCCACAGCTGCTCGGACCCAAATAAACACACACACACACACACACACACACACACACACACACACACACACACACAGGCTTACATTATTTTTAAACTATGGCCATGGCAGGCTTCTTGCTATCTAGATCTTACATCTTAAACTAACCCATTTCTACAAATCTATGCTTTGCCATGTGGCTTGTGGCTTTCTGATATTTTTACATCTTGCTTCTCATGGTGGCAGCTGGCAGCATCTCCTCTGCTCTGGCTTTCTCCTTCTTCTCTCTAGTTAGAATGTCCCACCTAACCCTACTCAATCAGAGCAACACATATTCACAGCATACAGATTGACCTCTCCCATCAACTTTAAATGATATTAAAGTGGGTATTTTAGTTTGTCTACCATGTTGCATATTGCTGCCTGCTCCCTCTGGCCTCCTTCAACTCTTGCCTTTAGCTCTGTAAAGCTCTCCTTTGCTTCCATTTACAGTGCACTGTGGGGTCATCCCATCCCAGTCACTCACTGGTCAGAAATAAGTGCTTCCTAAAACTATGCTCAACCTTCCCCACACTCTTCACCACTGTTCAGCATCTCTTTGTCCTCATCTAACTGGAATAGCTAGGGATGATATTTAATAATGTCTATTTCTTCTTTTTCATTATCATTATTTTTTTAGATTTCTAGGGTCATAAGAATGCTCAGTGGGTTAAAGACACTTGCTACATAAGCCGAATGGCCTGAGCTCATTCTCCAGACCCCATCTAAACGTGGAAGGAGAAAACTGACTCTATAAAGTGGTTATCAACCTCCACATATGTGCTGTGGCACTCCCACCACCCACCGTGTGCATGCACGAATAAAACAGTTCATCGGCGTTATGCGTTGCCCTAACTCGTCCTCCCCCACCGCCCTTCCCCGTCTCTTGTGTTTTCACTGGTTCTCTTCCTCTTCCCAAACAGTCTCTCCTACTACATTCATGTTGGACATGTTCTCTTTTTTCTTGCTTCTAACGCTCAACCAGTCATCAAAGCCTGACAGTTCTTCCTCCCTATTTTACCTTGCTGAGTTGAGTCCCCTTCCCACCTCTTTTTCATAGCTCACAACCTCGGGAACTCTTATTTCAACAATGGCCTTTCTGTCCTAGACAATTCTTTGCCTGAAGCCTGTTTTTTTCCTCCTTCATTTTATTCATTCCCACAAGATTAGTTTTCCTGGATTACCTAGCTGATTAATACCCACTTCAGTGTCATTTAATGTCATAGCTACTATTTTAGTGGTATAAATGCTAGAATAATTGGTGATGACTGATTAATCTAAGAGCTGGGAAACACGGTATGGTTTCTTTCTTTAAATCTGATCAAATATTTGTTTTAGTTTTTAAAAATGGTTTATTAATCCTAACTCTTCTTTCTCATAATAGTTACACTTAGTTATTAAAAACTTGGAGGTAGATAAAGGGTTAAATAAATGACAGCCAGGCCAGTCGACAGATGTGGTGAAGGTACTGCTTGGAACAGAAGTGTCTGCTAAGGAGATGTGTGAAGCTTCAACCTGAGGGATACACCACACCACAATCTGAAAGCTTTATTCTGTACTAAGTTCCACTCTTGGATCAGGTGGGGGGATGTTTGGGTGAATAGTGTCCCTTCTCTGGCTATGGAACTTCAAAAACAGCACTTCTCTTTTAAAAATAACCTAATAGTACTTTCTGATCTCTTTGGAAATGATGAAATTTAACTACTAGACTTGGGAGAGGAATCCCGAAAACAAGTGTCTGCCATGGTTGTTTTGTCAAGTGTGCAAGTTCATGTGAGGAAGCAAAATGAAACTATTATGATAGATTGAAATAACAGGTCACAGCCCAGGCTAGAGAAGGCACTTGAAGACCGTGTGTTCAGAGCCCTCTGACATAGGACTTCCCCTCGCTCATGTCCCACGCCCACCCCTCCTTCCTAAAACAGGATCCCAGTTGAACTCACTTGCTTCTGAAACAGCATTCTTTAAAAACAAAACTGTTTCCCATACAAAGCATTTTTCTAGTCATCTATATAATAAAAATTTAAATTTGGATGCATTTCAAAATACACAATGAACTAAAGACAATTTTTTTTTCGATATATATGTATATAGGCTACTTGGAGCCACACAGAGAAAACAATAGATTAGTTGAATTTTTCTCTTTTTACCTGATTATTTTTGGTCATGGAAAGACATAAGCCAAGCTTGCCTGGAAACCAATTCTTAAGTGTTGCTCCTTAAGCCAGCTGCTGGCTGTATGGCCATGTAGTGCGGGGGAGGGAGAGCAGGTTCTTTCCTACGGATTCTAAAAGATTCTTGGGCTCCACAAAACAGAAGCTAGTCTCTGGCTTTGGGTAGCCTGAGGAAAGCCTCTCCTGAGCTGCCTTATCTGCTTGGTGGCAGAGAGGCGGGACAAGGAAACTGAATATTGTCACATGGCATTCAGGTTGGAACTTCAGTGGTGTCACCAAGAGTCCGGCTCAGCATCCTGTAGGTTGTATCCTCAGTTGAGTCATGGGCTACAACTACTAAGATTTGGCAATGTCACTTGCTGCCCCTCAGATCCAGATGGATGATTCCAGGTTCATCAGAAATGGTCTTTCCTGAACCCTCTCTTTTCGGAAAAATAATTCCAATAAAATAATGATTACTGGACTTTGAAATTGGTCATGTTTTGAATATAAATGACTCCAAGTAAAAACAGGAAGTTAAAAAGGACCATGAAGCCCGAATTTAAAAATTACTTAACTGGGCTGGGGAAATGGCACAGTGAGTAAAAATGTCTGCCACCGAATGAAGATCTGAGTTCAATCCCAGGTTCCACATGGTAGACAGTGAGAATCCATTCCCTCAAGTTTTTCTAAACCTCCCCACACTCCCTCTACATAAACAAAATATAATTAACAAATAATTTTCAAAAACTGCTTGGTTTTCAAAATTTTAAAATTTAGCTAAAATATTTTTCAAAATTTAGCTATAATATTTTTATTTTTGCAAACTTCATTTTTTGAAAGCCTTACAAATAAGGAGATCACAAACTAAAATTAGCCAGACCCAAAGTCTTTACAACTTAATGAAGTTGTATACACTTAGAACTGACATTAAATCTTTATAGTTAAAAATCTTTATAAAAAGTTAGAAACATTAAAAGATGAGAATAATGTTCACTAATGATGACCTTTCTCCCCATAAACATGAGATGCTGCCCAGAGGCAAACATTTTATTTTGACTATTGTTCCTCTTTTACTTAAAAATAAATTCTGTTCACAATAGTTTAAAAAAAAACAACTCACTCTGTACAGAGAGTGCCAGAACTTCTATTAAGAAATTAACAATGACATTAGAAATAATATTGTGATAACATTTTGCTAAAGAAAGGAATTCTCAGGCTGTAAATCTGGAGAAAACAAGGGACTGGAAAATGAGATGACCTGGAGCCCATGAGACACACGAGCTACACCACAAAAAGATGTGGGTCGTAGTGGCACACTTACAACACCAGTTCTTGGGAGCTCAAGGCAGGAAATGCCAGAGTTCAAGGTCATCCTCAGATACCTAGTGAGTTTCTCCTAAGCCAGCTTCTGAGGAGAAATGAATAAGGGAAAAAGGACCTGATCATATGTATATTAGACTTGCATGCACGCTCCCTGTGTCTATGAAGAGTATATCACACTAAAGTACGCCGGAGAACTAAATGAAAAGCAGCTTCGGCTGTGCTCGACAGTGCTGTTTCTTTTGCCAAGTTTACCTCGTGGCTTTTTACTTCCTAACAAGAACAACAACAAAAAGTACGCACCAGATCTGTGTGGGTTTCTTCCCCTCTTCTTATTCCTAGACCCAGTCTAAGCTTTTGGTTTAATCCTTATCCTCCGTGAGGACAGCATTTTCAATCACTCCTAAGTGTTGTGTTGATACCAATGAGAATGGGATCAAAATAAAAAGAGATTAGCTATGCTCAGAACGGTCACTCTAAGAACTGCAGGAACACGGAAGCAACAGCCAGCCCCCGGGACACCGTTTGCCCCTAAGGAAATTATACTGAGCACTGTCTTCGAACAGAAGAGTGATTGTGGGCGCTGAGGATGGAGAACAAACAATCCTATGTAAAATAAACCACAGACTGCTCCAAAGGAAACACAAATTAACATGTATAAATGCAGATGCTTCATACACACAAACTAAGCCCATGAGAAGGACTCCCTAAAAGCTAATTAAAATATAATGTAAAACTCCAGTTTGTCAGTCGACAGTGTTCTACTCCTCTAAAAAAAAAAAAAAGGAATAAAAAGCTGTGTGATATGCCTGCGATGGCGAAGACAATTGTTGGCACTCGGGGCGGGGGGTGGGGGTGGGGGTGGTGGTGCACTGGGGGGTGCTTATTGAAATAATTACATCAGCGTGTGGATGCTGGAAAATTTCTTCTCCCATAATCAGATCAGATGGACTCTTCCTGTTTCACATTTCTAGTACATGTTGTCTTGTACACAATAGTAGTGGGAAAACAATAGTCTGGCATGAGTTCAGTGCATACTAAGAAACGCTCTGGCCCTTGAAAGGCTCAGATGAGTCAGCCGCAAATGGCAAGGATTTCAATGACGACAAGCAGGGGCTGCGATGGTGACTGGGGAGTGGTGGCCCAGAGAAGGAGCTACAGGAAGCAGATATATCCCCAACTTCCATCTTTCATCAGTCTCCAAGTCCTTGACTACTGAAGAGCTGCTGTGTCTAATTTTACGTCGACACAGACGCATACGCTGTGTCTGACCAGCCTGGCTTGTTTGTTTACAGGGATTAGTTTATTTGCAGAACAAAACAGCAATAGGGAAAATGATACTGTGCCAACAGTACCACTCAGCTGCTTCCCTCATCTCAGACCCTTCCCTAGCTCCAAACATCTAAACAAACAAGAAGAATGCTTGTCGTCTGGTGTTCCACTAGAAATCCTTCCCCTACCAAACAAGACCCCATAGCTCCTGGGAATGCCCAGGAGATAGACCCATTCAGTCTTGAATCCATCTCCCACCCTCCCTGGTGCCATTGTGGGACTTTCAGTATATGCTGGCATCAAGTCACACTCTGCCTGTGTGGAGAAGCTCATGCCAGTCATCTGCAATGGATTATTTTCTTCTGGAATCTTCTGCCACTCGATTCAAGAATATACATTGAGCCAGGAGAAGGTCTAATATGCAAATAATTAAAACACCACATGAAGAAAAAGAAAAGTTGTGAGTTTTCCAGTAACAAAAGAACACAAAGAACACACCAGCCGGGTGGTAGGGGCGCAGGCCTTTGATCCCAGCACTCAGGAGGCAGAGGCAGGAGGATTTCTGTGAGTTCTAGGCCAGCCAGGTCTACAGAGCTAGTTCCAGGACAGCCAGGGCTACACAGAGAAACCATGTCTCAGAAAAATAAAATAAAATAAATAAAAAAGAACACACATGGAAAGGACATTCTGAAATTAAGCTGTGTGAGAGGTTGTTCTAATTCCCTCCACAGCACTATTGCAGAGGTGTCTAACAAGTCAGGAAATATTTCAGAGCATGTAAGGACAAAGTTAGGAGGGGCAGAATCTGGCCCGAGACATTGTAACACAGAGTACAAAGGGCGGGCGAGGTCGGGATGTGAGAGGAAGTGGCCGGTAGGATACAGGATTGAGAAGTGGCGGGTCTTCCTTCCCAACACTTTTTCACTTTTCACGTGAAAAGCTGGTCACTAAGACGCCCTCTTTATAAGAAGAAATAAAGTCTTAGTCACTTGAAAAATTCTACAAATAATAAAACGTTATTTTCCAATCCCCAACAAAATTGGAAAATATACAGAGTAAATGGAAAAGCCATCCCCAATTCTCTCCAGGAAAAAAAGCACTGTTTTGATAGTTTATTAAAGCCTTCTGAATGCCTCAGTTTAGAGAAACTCACATTCTGGCACGTACATGTAATTTTACTGAAGTAGACATATATACACATGAAGTTCAATACCCTATTATTGTTTTTAGATGTGTCACTGGCATCTATTTCAATAAATGTACATCCACAGGGTGAAGTTTTAAAGTTTTTTTTATTATTATGTATGTGTGAATCTGAATGTAGGTAGGTGTCCGTGGTCTCAGAGTCCAGAAACATGGAATCACATGTTCATGGGGACAGAGAATTAAACGCCAGTCCTCTGCAAGAGCAGTGGAGGTGCTTAACTTCTGATCTATCTCTCCAGCCCCCTTACAAAATCATTTTTAATGGTTGCATGATATTCTATTATGGTGATATATCATGTTTATTTAACAAATCTCCCATTGAGGTTTTTTTTTCTCCAGTTTTGATTGTTCTTAATGGTACTGACAAGAAAACTTCATGTACATATCTAGCTATTATGTGATGTTTACTAAACAAATGATGAGAAATAGCTCCTGTGCTTTTATTTCTGATTTTTAAGTTTTGGTAGAATTTTAAGTCTCTGTAGATCATTTATGTTCTTTGAAAAATTACTGTACTGTTTCTTAGAACTTTTTTGTGATTTCATATGAGCTCTTTGTATTTTAGAGATAATAGTTTTTAACAGTCATGCCATCTTTCATATTATTCATGTATTACTTGCTATTTTTTTCTTACCCACCCTCTGTGTGTGTGTGTGTGTGTGTGTGTGTGTGTGTGTGTGTGTGTGTGTGAAGGGAGGAAGGGAGGTGTGATTCTTCAGGAGTTAGCCACCTTCTGTTTTGAGTCTCACGAGGACCTGGGCTTACCAATCAGTCTAGGATGAATGGCCAACAAGCCCCAGGCACCCTCCTGTCTCCACCTCCCCAGCACTGGGATTACAACCCACATCTGGATTTTTGCAAACCCACATCTGGGTTTTTATGTGAGTTCTGGGCATTGAACTCAGCCCCTCATGCTTGCACACTGAGCACTCTGCACACTGAGCTATGTTTCAGTCCTGTTTTGTAACATACTTTGCTGGAACAGACCCTTTTTCATTTTTATGAAGTCAACTCTATCAATAACTTCATTTTGGTTTAACTCTAGTAGGTTTTCTGCACCCCACCCCTAATAAATCTCTCTGCTGACAGTGTAAGCCAGATCAAGCCAAATTGAAAAAGTATAACAACAGGTATATTGAGTAAAGCAACTCCTGGGTGACTTCTCCTGTCCCAGAGATTGAGGCTGGAGAAGTCTCACACCTGGACTAAAGCAGGGAGATTTTATAGGTTGTAGGCGAGGGGTGATGACATGTCCACCACAAGCTGGGTTTGTGCTCAAATATGCTCAAAAATACTGAGCAAGCAGGCAGGGACTTTGGTGGCACCAGGGGAGGTAGTTGCAATAGTCACCAAGAATTTGGAATTGGGCTTTTGGAGCCTTTCCTTTTTTCAGACACTCTCTGAGTGGGTGCACTTTGGAGAGAAAGACAGGAATGGGGCTTTCCAGACTGTGCAGGAAGCCAGAGGCTCCCAACAAACAAACTCTACCTGATTTAATCTATATTCCTATTATCAGTAATTTGAGTCAGGTTTTGATAGTTGCAATGGTTTGGTTCCATCTCCCTCTCAGTCTTCAGCCTCTGCCTCCTGGCATCTATATTCCATGCAGAAGTCAGAACATTTTATTTATAGTGAAGATCTGGTCAAATTTTTCTTGTTTCTACAACTGTTGAGTGATGTATAACCCTTATTGTATTCTCAGATAGTCATGGTTATACATTCTAGCTTTTCCTACAAAGTAAAATCAAATAAAAAAATGTAATGTAGCCGGGCGGTGGTGGCGCACGCCTTTAATCCCAGCACTCAAGAGGCAGAGCCAGGTGGATCTCTGTGAGCCTGAGGCCAGCCTGGTCTACAGAGTGAGTTCCAGGAAAGGCGCAAAGCTACACAGAGAAACCCTGTCTCAAAAAACAAACAAACAAAAAAAAGTAATGTAGATGTATTAGTCAGGGTTCCTGGAGGAACAGAACCAGTAGAACGAATATATGTTGCAAAGGGGATTTTTTAGATTGGCTCATATGATATGGCCTGAGCTGTCCAAAACTGGCTGTCTGCATGCTGGTGAAGCTGAGAAGCCAGTAACTTCTCTGTCCAGAAGACTGGATGCTTCAGCAGGCCTGATCTGACACTGAAGGCCTGTAGGATTCATGGAGAGCTGCTGGTCTTCAGTCTACGTTGAATGCCAAATAAGCTGGTTTCTGGCAGCATTGAAGGATTGGTGCACTCCCCAGCAAAATCATGAAGGCAGGCACACAAGCAGAATTACTTCACCTTCAAACCCCTCTACATCTGGGTCACCCAGGACCGTGCTGCCCACTCTGAGGAAGGTTCTTCCCATCTCAGTTCATCCTTCCTGGAAATGCTTCCCCACAGCCACCCAGAGGTGTGTCTCCTAGCTGCTTTCAGAGCTACTCAAGTTAACAATCAGGATCAACTATTATAATAGATACTGTTCCTGGAGCCTGAGTCATTTTGAAGAACCTGAAGAAAGTTCCTTGTTTTTAATAAAAATGCAATATTACAGAACTGATGCAAAATCTCAGATGATTTTAAAAGTCAACTAGGAAGTATTGTGATGGTTACTGCTGATGGTAAACTTAACAGGATCTGGAACCACCTGGGACACACACCTCTAAGCATACCTGTGGGCACTGATTTAGTCTCTGTGTGTGGCTTTGAAAAATTGTGTTGATTAAATTAACTGAGGTGCGAAGACCCATCCTATAAATGGGCAGCACCATTCCCTGGGCTCAGATCCCAGGCTGCACAAAAAGAACAGTAGTATGACCTTTGTACTCATTGCTCCCTACTTGCTGACTGTGAACGTGAGGTGACCAGCTACTTCAAGCTCCTGCTGCCTTGATTTCCCCGCCATAGTGGACTGTGCCATCAAGCTGTGAGCCAAACAAACCCCTCTTTCCTTTATGAAGTTGCCACTGACAGAGTATCACAGCAACAGGAAAAGAAACCAAGACAAGCATCAAAGAAATATCTGTTTAAAGGACAATGGATTTGGAAGGATTCAAATTTAGGCCTTAACATGGGACATGGGATTTCTGGCATGACCTTGCCCTTACTCTCTGGTCCTGTCTTCCATCAGCCTTTAGCTCCATTGAGCTGAATTACTCCTACATGGTGAAGTACAGTCAGCCTACCATCTTATATATGCTCCACGTGCACAGATGAAGTCAACCATGAATCAAAAGTGTTCAGAAAAAAATTACATCTCTACTGAGCACATATAGTTACACTTATGATCATTATTCACTAAGCAGTATAGGATAGAAATTTGGCTGGCATTTACATTATATTGGGTATGATAAATAATCTAGAGCCCACTTTTAAAGTATGAGGGAGGTATACATAGATTATGTGAGCATACTAAAATACTATGTCATTTACATAAGGAACTTGAACATCTGCAAATTTCACCATCTGCAGGATAGAACCAGTTACCACAAATACCAAGGGACAATTGTATTCATTTACATGTTTTTCCTATTAGTCAAGAAGCTCTTGGATGGCAAAATTATCTTAATTATCTCTGTAGTATTTCCTACCTAATATGTATTAGATTTCATAAATATCTGTTGAATAAAGAAATCTTAAGCCAAGAAAGAAGGCAGTTTTCAACAATTAATATTTATTTTTAGAACTAAAAAATATCAGAATTACACATCACAAAATAAATCATACATGCAGAAAATATTTAAATTAATGCTAAAGATATGAGACATACGTTTCAGCAGTCTGTGAATTTAAACATAAAAACACTCTTCCTATTGACTCTCCATGTTCCTTCAGCTTCACCCCCTTCCCACTCCATTTACACACACACACACACACACACACACACACACACACATACACACACACACACACACACACACACACACACACACACACACACACACACTTGCTCATTTCCTGGGGGAATATTTGACAGTGGTAGACTAACTTTGACAGAATAAAAAGGAATTAATATTCTAAGTTCAGACCCTAACACTGGCCAATAATCCTCCCATGAGGTGCTTGTGCTCAGCAGTGGGATTTACTTCCCTGTTTCCCAAGATGATTAAGAGTTGATTCATAATTGACAATGATGTACACTGGAGCATGTTATCAACTCAAGAAAGGGGCTGTGCCTGCATGGTTCTCATTAGCATGAATAGTGGTTAAGCTGCACACACAGAGCATAATGTCCTCTTTAGTCTATGAAGAGGAAGCTTTCATTGCCTAGATTATGAAATATTGATTAATTCATGTGTGCGCCGACATCCATCTACAACTTGAATCATTCAATCTGTCACCTTTCCTGCATCCACCTAGAATAAACTTACAATGGCAATCCCAAGAAGAACAAAAAGAGTGATGAGGGGCTGGGAATGAGGAAGGAGGGTAAACACAGAGGAAAAAGAAAAAGAGACTGTCAATGAAACCTGACAAACTTACCCTATAGACAGAGCACCCACCCGCAATCACACGCACCACAGCCCCTCTCCTAATTAATACAGCTTTGCTTTCATGCCAGATATTAGGGAAACATTAATGAAAGAGAAATCTTGTTACTACATTTCCCACTTCATTAATTATGCATCAATGCCAAGTTTGTGTTGGCCGGCCATAACACAAGCTGTTCCAATAAAGACCAATGTTGCATGTTACTCAACCGTTACGGGGCTTTCCTGACTCGGAACAGTTACGGGACTTTCCTGATTCTTTGGGATTGTTTTGAGGATCTATTAAACACTTCTTCTACGTGTGTTTGTGTTCACTAATAAGTATTTTTGTGATTAGATTATAAAATGTCCTTTATGCTGACTATGATTGTTTCTTAGTGAATTCTTCATTGATCTCTGTCTTGGGCACATTAAAGATTTTCTTCAGCTAAAGAAAAAGGAAACAAAACATTATGAAGTGCTTAGTGTCACTGAATTATACACATAAAAGATGGTGAAACGATCAATTTTATGTGATGTATATTTATCACAGTAAAGAAGGAAAATGCTTTTAAAAGTAAATCAATCTTTCTAGAGACCTTAGAAGGTTAAATTATACTCGAATTATAAAAGTGGGGAGGATGTTTAAAAGTTCCCAGTCTCAAAATATCTAGAGGTAAGGACAGAAGGATGGTTCAGAAGGTAGGAGCACTTGCTGCACAAGCCATGACCTGAGTTTGTGTTCCCCAGAACCACTGATGTGAACGAGAGAACTGACTCACAAAAGTATGTTCTGTGACCTGCAGAGATGTGCCATGGCATATGTGTGCCTCAACACACGTCACATACGTTCAGAAGAAGGAGAAGGAGAAAGGGGAAAAAGAGGAGGAGGAGGAAGAAGAGGAGGAGATCATTTCAAGATGTATTTTCCTTTATACAGAGAAAATATGAGATCAGTTTCAGAGCCTGCTACCTCCATTGCACTGTCTGGAGAAAGCAAGGGTGTTTGAGTGGTTTCACAAATAAATAACAATTGAGCATCTAAGAAAAGCTGGCCACCGTATTAGTTGATTGTAGCTGGAAGTTTCTTTGGTCCTGCAGAATCTCTTCTACCCGAGTTTTTTTTCCCTCTGATCTCCAGGCAAGCTTTATTTATTAAAGCACAAATAAAATATCATCACAGTTGACTCAAAGTATCAATAGTTACTTACAGTCACTCTCCCTCTCTGCCATTCTCTGTGCTCCTGGCTGATTGCTTTATCAATGACTGGCTGTTACCTCTCCCTCTGACCCAACTGTAAGGCTAAGAGATTTACCCAAGTTTGACTAGTCGGCATATAAACGTTATTGCTCCCTTCTCCTGCTGAATAGGCTCACTTTTCTCCATGGAATGAGTGCCACTTTTGAGGAGTCTTTCAGAGACATAAAGCTCCTCATATCTCACACTCACACAGGGTGCAGAATAAATATCAGCCAATCCAGTAACCTTTTCTCCACCCTTGTATCAAAACACCGGGTATTAAAATGTCACCAGAACTTATCTTCAAGGTGTGAGCTGACTGACCCTATGCTTGGTAAGGAATTTTCATTCATTATAAATAACTAAAATTACTTTGATGGCAATGATTTGAGATGAAATTTTGATGGGTCAATTAAAATGAAATTTGAAATAAGAAAAAAAAACACAGTAAATTCTTCAAGAAATATTTTGTTCTGTGTCAAAATTTCCCCCATGTAAGACTCCTTGCTAATTGTTACTTTCAACTAAAGATAAATCATAAATACACCAAACAGAGCTATGACTCTTTATTAAATTCTTATAATCATTTCCCTTAAACCTCTTCATCTAAAACTTTTAATTTTATCTAGACTTATTCATCAAACAGGTTGAATTTTTCTGATTCCTTTCTTGCATTTCCAGTTGCATCCGTGCTTATCCAATTCCCCTTCTCCAATAATTATTTGTCTGGGATTCATCTGGCCTGCAAGAGCACCAAGAAGAAGGTAGGAGACCCACCACTTAACTCTGCAAGTATGTGGACAAGGGCAAAAGTCCCAAAAGGTGCTGGGAGGTGGTGGTGCATGCCTTTAATCCCAGCACTTGGGAGGCAGAGCTATGTCTACAGAGTGAAATCCAGGACAGGCACTACACAGAGAAACCCTGTCTCGAAAAACAAAACAAAACAAAACAAAACAAAACAAACAAACAAACAAAAAAAAAAAAAACAGTCTCCAAAGGCTTCTAATGGTGACCCTGCCAAGGGACCAAGGGAAGGGCCTCTCAGAGTCCAGGAAGGACTCAAAGCAACAGGAAGGACTCTGGCAATGAGATCCTTTCTAGAGCGCAAGGGCTGAGGTCTAGGTGGGTGGGCTATACTTTTGCATGCCTTCTTACACCACATCGTGTGCAGAGTCTATCCACCCCACAAGAAGATCGTATCTTGGGAAAGATCATGTCAAATTCCTTTAACAGAGAAAAATTTATGTTTATGTAAACATAATTCAAATTCCATAGTATCTCAACAGAGCTTTGACTCAGCACTATAGGGGATACATATTAATATTGTAGGCATTTTCAGTATTTTTAAATTTTTTATCTTTGTGTATGTGCATGCATGACACACACTCTCACGAGAGGAGGGATCAGAGGATGACGTTGGGTGTTGGTCTTGCCTTCTACTTTACTTGAGACAGAATCTCTGTGCTGTTTTTCTGCTGTGGATGCCAGGTCATCTGGCTCATGATCTTCCTGGGATTGTCTTGTCCCTGCCTTCCATCTCCCACAGGAACCCTGGGATTATAGACATTCATGCTGTAGCACCTGGCTTTTTACATGTGTTCTAGGGATTCAAATTCAGGCCCTCATACTTTCGTACAATCTCCACAGCCCATCATCAATATTCAGCAGAAGTTAGGGCAGAGGACTGTGGCATCACCAGAGAAAACACCTGGGCCTTGGCTTCCCCTCATCTGACTACTTAGAGTGGCAGTGGCTCCATCTGGGAGCTGACACACCTCCCCAGCCAGAATAACCAGTCTCCAGAAAACTGTTTGTGATCTGCCTACTGACTGGCTGTCAGAGAAAGCGCAGCGACAGGGACTTCACTCACACTGAGAAGGGGCTTGGTGAAACACGGTGGCCTCAGCTTTCTCTGAGGAGTTCCCAGTAGAAGGGCTGTGGAAAGAGGAAGAGGAAAGTGTCACTCCTGAGTCGGCCACTGATACAGTTCCAAAGTATCTTTGGATGAAAGATCATTGAGTGGTTCCATGTATGTGACACAGGATAGAGCATTTACCTAGCATGTACAATCCCCTCGGTTCATTCACTAGCAACACACACACACACACACACACACACACACCATGTCACTTTTCAGTACCATCTACTTAGGCACATGAATAAGACTTTTTAGTATCTGCATTAATAGAAATGAAAGCTATTGATGAGTGACTGAATCAAGTACTTGCGGCACTGACTCAAGAGGATTATAAGTTGGAGACCACCAAGACTATATAGCAAGACTGTTTCAAAAACAATTGAAAAAATAAAAATTGTTGACTTTATCGACACTGAGCTTGCCTCCTTCTAGCAGTGAGCAATATTCATGAATAGATACAAATAAAACACAAAATAAAGTCTAAAGAAAAGAGAAAATTAAAAGCCCAATTCACCACACATTTTCTTTCTTAAGACATACTTTTATACAAAATTCTATTTCACTATTTAGCTTGAGAATTGTTAAGTATGTAGTTTTTGTCTTTTTTGTGTGTGTTTTGGGTAATTGTTACATTAATAATAATGGCAGTAGTAACTGATTCCAAAAGAAGTTTGGATATTATGATTACAGGAAATTCTTATAATTTTAATTATTAGTACACATAAATATTTTCTGAAGTGAAATATGATGCAAACATCGAACTGTTCAAAGATAAGCATAGACTAAAACTCCATGGGAAAGAGGAATGAATGAAAGGAAGAAATGTAAATATCTATTAAGTAGAGTTTAGCATTTGCCTCTCAAATTAAACGTAATTTTCTAGCTTTGGAATGGGTGATGGGAGTATCACATTGGTGTGGTATTTAGACTATATTTCAGTGTAGAAAAAGTGATATAACCACTTTGTTAAGAAGAATATTTACAGTATGGAGGAAATTGGATCTTTGTCATTGAATTTACAATTAAAATAGTTGACAATTTATAAGGGGTATTAATGAAATTTTCAGACTTCTACTGAGAGTAGGAAAAATTTAAAGATCATTATGCAAGCTGAAGAGAGATGGCCCAACAGCTAAAAGTGTGTACTGCTCTTGCGGAGGACCCATGCTTGGTTCCCAGCACCCACACTGGTTGACTCTACACTGCCTATAAATCCAGCTCCAGGAGATCTAACTCCCTCTTCTGGCCTCCTCCAGCACTGCACTCCTGTGCAAGTGCACACATACAATTAAAAATGAAAATAAAATCTTTAAATATCGCTAACCAATGTGCTATGCAAACACCTCACTGTCTCTGCTATTTGTGTAAGAAATACAGATATTTGAGGGCTGGGAAATGTCAATGTTCATTGGGAGAGTGCTTATATAGCGTTCACAAGGCCCTGAGGTCCAGCACAGTGGGAAGGAGAGAGAAGAGTGAAATGACCTCTAACTTTTACAGAAGACAGCAGAAAACAATTTGTGAGTGACGAAATCATGGCAACTGATCATGAAGGCAAGAAAAGCAGCTGGAATATTTGCTCCTCACTCAAGGTCTCTAAAGTCCTGATTCTCTACTTTAGCTCCATTTGAGAGCCTACCTGCCAGCTCTTGGTGCACATCTGGAAAGAGATAAGAATGTGAGAACCTGACATGAAATAATCCTCCTTCTGTGTGACTGATGGTGATAAGCTCAGTATAACTTTCTTCCACTCCAGAGCTAGTCCATACACATGACCTGACCACAGAATCCTTGACCCCGAACATAACTCACCTAGCTGATGTGCGGATTGACATCACAATGTTCCAGGAATTGTTATTAAAGACTAATTAGGAAGTCAGTTGCCCTGATGGAATCACATAGACCTAAAAACAAAACAAAACAAAAAAACTAAAAACAACCTGACATCATACACAGGAATACCAGCACACCAAACAGGATGTTTCAGTTTGTCTTGGGGACATATAGACAAGAACTCATCAAAATGAAAATGGGATTCAACTTTAATGAACATGCAGAGGGGTAAGTGTTAAAAACAGCTTTGCCCAAACTGTGAGAACGTGGAGTTCTCTTACTGAAAGCGAGTAGGAAAAATAGTGTGAAGTCTACACACACTGTAAGTCCCTGGCGTAAACCACCAGGCTGGATGATGGGAAAAGCCCGCGTCCTATCAGCCCCAATCACCCTGCGCTGGAATGAAAAGGAGGAAACGTTGTTCGGAGCAGCTTGCCAAAGCCAAGGCAAAGCAGAGCAGTTGCTGAGGGCGTTTGTTGTGGTTGTTATAGACAAAGGGGTGTGTTCTAAAGTACGTTTGCCACTTAAAAATTGAAACTGGACACTCTCTCCAAACCGAGCACAAAGAGCAGTGGGGAAGAGAAGGCTTGAGTGGAGGGGTTAACAGGCAACTTTAAGAAATGCATATTGGCTGGGTCGTGATGACGCATACCCTTAAACCCAGCACTCGAGAGGCGGGGGCAGGTGAATCTTTGAGTTCAAGGCCAGGCTGGTCTACAGAGTGAGTTCCAGGACAGTCAGGGCTACATATAGAAACCCTATCTCAAAAAGAAATACATTTTGATTTGTAGATTCTTTTCAATCAGCACCATTTACTTTATTGGATATTTTCACACAGTCATGGGCTGGATTCCTCATGCAAGAAATTGTAAGCCTAAGATAGCTTGTCAGTTTTTTTTTTTTTTTAAATTAGTGCTGAGACTCAAACCAAGGACCACACACATGCTAAGTGCATACTCTAGTAAGCTATGTTCTTAGGGCTTCACACTTTAACATAAAGCAGTGCTTCACAAATGCTGTGGGTAATGAGCTTATCAGGAAATGGTCATAAAACACACGGTTAAAGAGGACTGTAACATTACTCTACATGACAACCACCAGGCTTTAATACTTATCAGTTCACAATCCATCTTGTTCTGTCTGTGATTTACCTACTCAACCCTCTCCATATGACTACAGAGCAAACCCAAGATATGAAATGACTTACTTCAGTTCTTCATATAAAATATTTAGGGCCTCTTTCCTGTTACAATATAGTATTTGCATCTTTAATAACACATGATAGGAAAATCCATGTGGCCCTATGATTGTGGTCCCCACCACTATCCTTCTCTATGACCCTGTGCTACTCTCCACTACCAACCAAGAGGTTTCAGCCCTGACTGGAGGGACCTCCAGGCATAACAAAATAGCTCCCAATCCCTCTTAGAAATGTGCCTGTTTATTAGCAGTTTCTATAAGTCACACACAAATACACTGCTGCTTCTAGAGCATATCTCTTAAGGCATTTGTCATTCCAGACATAAAAGCAGGCCAAGAAAGACACCGACGTGTTAGAACTCTCAGCAGAATGCTTCTTCCCTGTTTCCAGCAGAGTTTCCTTGCTAGAATAAAGAGCTCACACAGGCCATGATTGTCTACAAAATACTGCTCCCTAACAGCTGCTGAGGCGGCTCTATGGTATTGGCATCACCTAGGAATCAAGTCTAGGCCCATGTGAGCTGGACATCTTTTTTTTTTTTTTTTTTTTTTTTTTTTTTTTTTGGTTTTTCAAGACAGGGTTTCTCTGTGTAGCTTTGCGCCTTTCCTGGAACTCACTTGGTAGCCCAGGCTGGCCTCTAACTCACAGAGATCTGCCTGGCTCTGCCTCCCGAGTGCTGGGATTAAAGGCGTGCGCCACCACCGCCCGGCAAGCTGGACATCTTTGCAGCATGAGAGCTGGCATGCTTGTTGGCAGTGCCCCCCAAGAAGCTGAGGAGCAAATAGGACGACACCAGGCCAGAGGCACAGGCCTGAAAAAAATCTGCCTTGGTCTGCCCGTTGCATTTCATAATAAGTCAGAACGTTTCTTCAGGATGAAATTCATCCTTGTTGGGAGGAAGGAAGAGAAGCAGGTATCTCTTCACACCAGTCGGAGCCTTTCTCTGGTTCTCTCGGTGAAAGAGAATGGGGAAAAAAATTCCTTCCTGTTTTCCTCTCGGTGTCTGAGCAGCACACTGATTAATGCTAATGGAATTCATGCATTCAGACAGGAGTGCACTCAGCTTTAGGATTGGAAATGGCGTGCAGAAAGTTGGTGATTGGCATTGATCGGGATGCGTTTAATCCAGGTCCAGTTTAACCTTTTCAATTTAGGTGCACGGAAATCCCCACTGAACGGATTTACCACTGTGGTATTGTGTGTGCGTGGCAAGAAAAAAATAAAATCATCTCTGAATAAAATCTCTCTGGTTTTTTTTTCTACTTCATAGAATATTTTATTTGGTAAGTTTTGAAAAAAAAATGTTATCACTGGAAGATTCTAATTTTGGTCTTATTTTTCTAAACACATCTGTTATAGGGCTGAGCAAACAGAATATGGAAGATAATGAAATTTTACTTACAGGGGACAATGTTTTCCTAAGCCTCAGTTCAAACATGAAATAAGACAATCTAGTTTTCCACCAGGGAAATTATTATCTGTTTCATATGTACTATATTAATTAGATTAGGCCCAAATCCTCATAGTTTGCATAATTGTATTTAATTTGCCAGAAGGGGTCAGAGGCAGCATCGGACCTCTTTTGAGAGGCGATGCTGTTTAGTCGGCAAAAGCGAATCCCTGTCTACAGAGCTGAAAGGCGACTTTAGAATGAAATGTACAGTTCTATTTAGAGGCCCAGATCCTGCTGTTTGAGTAGGAAAAGCCCAAGAAGTGAACCTAATTAAATACGTGCAAATGTGGAGTTGGTAAAGGCTACAGTCCATCTATTCCAGGTCATTCCTTCCGGAGTAGTGTCATTTCATTAAACAGCTTTTCTGAGTGGTTAGCTAACATGTCACTAAATTACAAACTTTCATATGCCCACTCTTGGACTGTTACTTCTTTTTTTGTATCATGCTTTCTTCTCTCGGGGTTAATGTGTTTTTCCTCACAGTAAATAAACTGCCTCCCTCTTCCTCTACATCCTTCGGAATCAAAGGAATGAAAGAACGTCCACTTTTTTTTTTTTTTTTTGGTTTGGGAAAACAAAGCAATAGCTTCTGATTTAACATCACAGACAGAGTTTTACTTGTCTTATTGTCTCCCCCCCCCCGAAAGTCTATACATTCAGAATGTTATAAAAACAAAAAACAAAACAAAACAATAAAACAAAACAAAAACAAACAGACAACAACATCAACAATTCCCCAAGGCCTTGCTATGTAGCCTAGACCTCAAATTCATTATCCTTCAGCCTCAGTCTCAGTGCTCGATTACAGGTGTGTTCACCATCATTCTTAGCTATATGCTGAATACTCTGTCTTGTGAAATTTCTTCTCATATATATAGATGTTATTGTACATACACATACATAATCACAGTTAACATGTATTAAGCCTATGAGATAGTCTAGACAGTGTAGTTTGTAAACATTACTATGGGGATTTCCCCAATAACCATAGTCAGCTAAGATATTTGATGTTGAGTGTTTGTCAAAAACGTTGAATCCAGTCGCACAGTACCAACAGCAGAAATCAAGCTTCTTAACCATGACGTTGTATCATTTCTCCTTTGTTGTTGATAACATAGCAGGAAAGACAAGGTTCATGAGCTAAAGAGTGAGGAATCTGGAGTCTCAAGGTGCTTTCTGTAGTTACAGATGCAATCCTCAGTCTCTCGTCAAAGGGGCGAAGAGGGAAGCTCTGGAACGCCCCTCAGTCCGGCTACTTTCAGCCCCTCTCTTCCAGTGATGTCTCCTTCCGTCACTCCACACCATGGGAGCGCCAAGTTTCCATTTCCCTTTTAAAAGACAAGACGGTGTGAGAATTCCAGCAGCATCCCGTGTGTCTACACTGTCCTGCTTGCCCCTGAGAATGCCCACCCTTGTGTGGCTGGGAAACCCATGCGTCTTCTCAGGGCCAGTGCCAGTCCTCTCCTGTGGGAATTCCTTTCCTTTTGTTAAGTCCAGTCCCAGCTCTTTTCTTTTGTTCCTGAAGTAGCTGCACACTGTACAGCATCATACCTTGACACATTGTTTAAACACCAAACAAAAAGGGAAAGGAAAAAACACACACAAAAAAGAACAAGATTGCAGTTCATCCAGGTTTTCAGACAGAGCTCTGTGGAATTCCTCACAAGACCCAGGGGAAGGGGAAGGTAAGGATTCTGTGCTCCACACCCTGGTTTTTCAAAGCATCGTCTTCTCTATTTGCTTCCTATTTGTTTTTTGTTTTTTTTAAGACTTATTGTTACTTGTAATTATGGTTAGGTATGTGCGTTTGCGTGTGTGTGTGTGTGTGTGTGTGTGTGTGTGTGTGTGTGTGTGTGTGTGTGTGTGTGGTGTGTGTGCATGTGGACACAAGTGCCCAAGGAGGTGAGAGACGTCAGGGATCCTTTAGAGCTGGAGCTGTGGGTGATTGGGAGCCACTTGATGTGGGTGCTGGGAACCAAGCCCAGGCCTTCTGGAGGAACAGTAAGAGCTATTAACCACTGGGCCTTTTCCCTAGCCCTTGTTTACTTTCTTTTTAACAAGTTTTTAGTTATTTGTTTGTTTGGTTGGCTGGTTTTTGTTTTTTTGTGTTTTATTTTTCTGACTTCCTTTTCTTTTTGGAGGGAGGGAAGGGTCATTTCCTGAGACAGGTTCCCACTGTGTAGCCCAGGCTGGACAGAACCATGTGATGGTCCTGCCTCAGACTCATAGGGATACACCACCATGCCTAGTTCCCCTTGACAGAAAAGAAAACATCTAAAAACCTTGGTGTCGCAGGAAGAAGAGTGTGGGAGACAGGCCAGAGTGTGAATCCCAGGTCTACACTACTATCCCTACCCCACCTGTACAGGGTGTCGAGCACAGTGCAGGACACAGAAGATTTCATCGCTTCCCTCTCATACTTTATTTTTATTTTTTTATTTTTTATTTTTTGGTTTTTTCGAGACAGAGTTTCTCTGTGTAGTTTTGGTGCCTGTCCTAGATCTCGCTCTGTAGACCAGGCTGGCCTCAAACTCATAGAGATCCGCCTGGCTCTGCCTCCCGAGTGCTGGGATTAAAGGCGTGCGCCATCACTACCCGGCCCAAACTTTTATTTCCCGAAGAAGATGGAAGGTCTTCATAGCCTTTCTTCCTAGCATAGGGCCTGGGTTGAGCAAGAAAACTTGGTGGACTGCCACGACACTTAGCATCTTTCCCAAGGTTAGAAATGGATTATGGTTTTGAATGATAAGCTAGACTTTAAACTTTAAGTTGTGAAAAGACAGAGGTATGATAAGATGTTTTCATAGACCATTCTAGGTTTGTAGTGACAGAACACACTGAGGCTTCACGCTTCCAAGGGAAGAATCTGAGCTCATATCAGCTTTGTCACTTACCTGCTGTACGGATATGGGCAAGCCACTCCGCTCATTTTCTCCCTCTGATAACTGGGTTAATAACAGCGTTCACAGACGTCAGCTGAGCTAACACACACAGAACAGTGGGACATGGAACGCCACATGTCTTAGCGTGGTAATCAAAGGCTTCTGTTGTTACGATCAACTGCCTTTCACAGTGTAAAAATCAGGATTCCGGAATCACATACTTATAGCACAGGGAGTTCAGAGTCGCCTGGCCGGAACTTCACCGTACCACCACCACTGCTGGTGGAAGTATATCAGATCCTGAATCTCCAACCTCTGTGTCCTGGTGACACAGACAATGGATTGTGGTAACCAGAGCCAGGAAGCAGGAGATGAGTTAGATTTCCACAACTGGTCAATAGTGCAAGCACAGAGTAGTTCTAAGAACAATAGTGGCCAGCAGTGAAGTCTAAGTCAGACATACCTGGATGAAATCCAGGCTTCATTGGAGCCTGTCTAGAAGTAACTTTGAGGCTGGCAAGAGAGGTTACTATGTAAGCCTGGTAAGGTGAATTTGATCTTCAGGACCCACATGGTAGAAGAGAAGAGTTGATTCCTGCAAGTTGTCCTTCTGAGCTCCACATATACAACGCGGCATGCCCCTGCTGGCACACATACCCAGTATGTCAATAAATAAATGTAAAATAAAGTGTGAGTAACTGTGCTGGGGAGTGCAAAAATAGATAGATAGATAGATAGATAGATAGATAGATAGATAGATAGATAGATAGACTAAAATTTTAAAAAAGTGAGGACCTGAGTTAAAATCTGAACAACCACATTTAAAAAGTAGGTATGGCTATATGTGTGCCTGTAATCCCAACACAATGTGGACTGGAGGAGAATACCTGGGGCTTGGTGGCCACCAGCCTATCTACAGGCCTAGTGAGAGACTCTCCTGGTCACCAGCCTATATACAGGCCTAATCAGAGACCCTGTATCAATGCAATAAGGCAGAGAATGATAAAGTGGGACATCCAACACCCTTCTCTGATCTCTGCATGCCTGCACATAATGTATGTACACATACATTACACTCACGTGCATAAATACACACATACTAAATTAATTAATTAAAAAGATAGCTTTATCCCTCTAGCAGGCCTGTGACTATTGGTAGGTACTGCGTAGGAAGGCTCCACTAGGATTTGGGGCCGGTTCTCTCGTCAGGCTACATACGTATGAAGATTTGCTGTGGTTCAGTTCGGTTCTCCAGGGCCATTTGTAACATTCAGATATAGGATCAGTAAGCCAGGAGGTCATTACTGGCTGGTGAATGCCCTAATTTAGAAGAGGCCAATAGACCTTTGGACAGCAGAAATCTTTATCAATAGGCTGTACTTTGTACCATTTTTTCAGTTTGCCTTGGCTAGGCACTGGACACCAGCAAGCAAGCCCTTGCGCCATCTATAAAGAAACCAGCTGCAGGAGTGAGGCTTGCTGAGGACCCCACACATGAAGCAGAGTTGTAGTGCATCATTCTCCTTTTACTTATTCCTGTGTGTTTCGTGACGTAGGCAGAAGGACCCTCAAATATGTCCATGCTCTAAACCTGAGACTGTGTTATCTTACACTACAAAGAGAATCTGAGATATGACCGAGATTATGTGCCTTGCGATTGGGAGATCGCTCTGTCCAGATCATTTGCCCAGCCTAACCCCACAAGTCTTCAAAGGCAGGAATGTCTTCTCATCAAAGAGAGAGAAGTAACGATGAGTCAGCCCGTCACCACTGGCTTTTAAGACAGAGCAGGAGTGCCTTGAGCTAATGACACTTTGTCTTCTAAAGACCAGTCAGTAGTAGCTTTCAGAGAAAAGCCAAGAAATAGAAGGGAGTGACAGGAGGAACCTCAATCCTTCAACCACATAAAACTCAGTGTTGTCAAATGTGGTTGAGAAAAGAAGTTAGTTGTCTGCTGCAGCCCACAGAGAAGACAATGCTGTGAATTTAACCTGGGGAAGCCCACATTGGGCTTCTGACCTGCTAATTATAAGATAAAAAATTGCCACTGCTGGAAACGGGGGAGGTGGCGCAGTGATTGAGAGCTTGTGCACAAGCAAGAGGACCTGAACTTGATTCCCTAACACCTATGTAAAACAAAACAAAACAAAACCCTGGGCTTAGCACATAGGTGCCTGTAATCCCAGCACTGTGGGAGCAGAGAGAGCACATTTGGGGTTTACTATCTGGCAGGCTAGCCCCAGGCTCAGTGAGAGGCCCTGTCTCAGTGGAATAAGGTGAAGAGTGTTAGAACAGGACACCCAACGTCCTCTTCTGGCCTTTGCATGCACACATTCGTACACACCACACATGTACACACACATAAGTCACCGTTTATTTGAATCATTAAGTTGGCGATGACTTTTAATAGCAGAAATGGAAAAACTAGTATTTCATGATGCTAACTATTGGAATAAAAATGATTTTCAATAGCCTATGGAAAATGTACAAAAATGCGATCTAAAACTAGTTATTTTAAATTAAATATTAATTTAAAATGCTACTGTATAACTCCAAATCATTTTAATTCATTATGGAACAGTGGGAAGCTTTTAAATCTCGTGAAATTGTTTTCTTCTATTCCATAGAAGGCGTTCAAAGAAAATAGTCATGAAGTCTTTCCCCAAGTGTTTGGCTAGCTAAATTTAATGAAAGTTGACCAAACACATACTTAAGTGAGTGTGAATAGGATGCAGCTAAGGGAATGCCTATTTAATCAAACAGTCTCAAATGCATGGACTTGAGCCACAGCCCTAAGTCACTGACCTCATTAAAAATAACAATACTACGACAAGGAACGTAGGATGGTTTGTATTGGAGAGATGGCTCAGCAGTTAGGAGAGTTATGTGCTTTTACAGAGGACCTGCACTTGGTTTCCAGTACCCATGTCAGTCAGCTCACAATCCCCTTTAACTCCATGGGATCTGATGCCTTCTTCTGGCCTGTGCAGGTACCTACACACACATGAGAATACTTACACACAGATGTATACATGTACACATAAATAACAGGAAATAGATATTAAAAAATTAGTGTCTACAGAGAAATTTATTTTTAAAAGCCATGCTTGAACATTTGGTATGACTGAGAATTTTTGACTCAAGGTTTCCCAATTCCTCTTGACCCTCCTCACTAGTATTCCATG